>NW_027488987.1:0-163551 GCF_050948215.1 Halictus rubicundus | reverse complement strand
GGATAGGATAGGGGATTGATAGGATAGAGATTAGGATGGGATAGAGGATATTATAGGATAGAGGATAGGATAGGATAGAGGATAGGATAGGATAGAGGATAGGATAGGATAGAGGAGAGGATAGGATAGAGGATAGGATAGGATAGAGGATAGGATAGGATAGAAGATAGGATAGCATAGAGGATAGGATAGGATAGAGGAAAGGATAGGATTGAGGATAGCATAGAGGATTGGATAGGATAGAAGATAGGATACGATAGAGGATAGGATATGATAGAGGATAGGATAGGATAGAGGATAAGATAGGATAGTGGATAGGATAAGACAGAGGATAGGATAGAATAGAGGACAGGATAGGATAGAGGATAAGATAGGATAGTGGATAGGATAGGATAGAGGACAGGATAGGATAGAGGATAAGGTAGGATAGAGGATAGGATAGGATAGAGGATACGATAGGATAGAGGATAGGATATGGTAGGGGATAGAATAGGATTGAGGATAGGATAGGATAGTGGATAGGATAGGATTGAGGATAGGATAGAGGATAGGATAGGATGGAGCATACGATAGAGGATAGGATAGGATAGAGTATAGGATTGGATTGAGGATAGGATAGGATTTCATAAATGATAGGATAGGATAGAGGATAGGATAGAATTGAGGATATGATAGAATTGGGGATAGGATAGCATAGAGGATATTATAGGATAGAGGATAGGATTGGATTGAGGATAGGATAGTGTAACGGGTATAGCTAAGGCCCGCGACTTCCCCGCCTAACACCGCGCCTCCCACCGCCCCACTCCCAGCGAGCGCGCCGAGACCGCGACCGAGCACAGCCTCTCGTCGCGGCCGCGAGGTGGCCGCCGCGACGAGCCGGCTGCTCGCGAGTGGAAGTGAGCGGTGGGAAGGATAAGTAGGCCGCGAGAAGCAGAAATCGGGGCAGTTGAGGCCAGGCATGCGAGACCGAGAGTTACTGCCGAATAAGACCTCCGCTGTACCTCCAACCCGACCGCACCCCGTTCCTGCCGTAACCACCGTTTCCGCCGAACACCCTCATTCCCGTATCCGAGCCTGCACCGTGCAAACGGGCCGGAATCCCTCCCCCGAGGGGCGCAAGCCCGCGGGACCGTCCTACAAACCCCTGACCGATTCCCCGACGCCGAGGCGATACCGCGCCGCCGCGATACCGCGCCGCTGCGCTACCGATCCGCCGCGCTACCGATCCGCCGCGCTACCAATCCGCCGCGATAACACCGCAATACCGCCGCAATCACGCCACCTGTGTAAATAGAGAGAATACGGACAATAAACGAGTATTTTACCAGAAAACAACTCTACCAGTTATTCCTCCTCGAGGCGCTACCGACCCCTGGCAGCCGGCTGAGTCGGCACTCCCTCCACCCCGACGGATACCCGTCACAAATGGCGCCCGAACAGTCGAGATAAGGAGGAACCTCGAGGAAGGACCGAGTAGAGGAAAAGGCAGATGAGCCAACCGACCGGGTGGATATATGCGCTGAGAAAAAACGAAGCGATTTACGAAGCCAGCCAACGAGGATTACCAACAACAGGCACGTTGGACGAATTAAGAAAACGTATAGCCGGAAAAATAAAAACTATGAAGGAGGATCCACCGAGCAAAGAGGAACTACCGAGCGCGATGGAGCAGATCCGCCGGTGGGGCACCCACTTCGACGGGAAAAACGCAGAAGATTTCCTGGACCGACTGAGAGACCTAGAAAGGAGCTACAAGGTCGCACCGGAACAAATCCTGGGGTGCCTCTCGGAAATATTCCGGGGACCTGCTCTACAATGGCTCCACAACGAACAGGAAAATTGGAGCACATGGAACGACTTCCAGAAGGCCCTCGAGGCACAATACCTCCCGCGAAACCGTCGAAGAGACCTCGAAGAGGCTATACGCGATCGCCTACAGAAACCAGGAGAACGGGCGAGAGACTACATAACGGAAATACAAACGATGATGAGACGCCATGGAGGCTTCTCGACGGAAGAGAAACTGGAGAGACTCTACGTCAATCTCCGGGTAGAGTACCAACGGTACTTCAGACAAACCGAGGTCCGGGACATGGCAGAACTCCTAAGCCATACGGACGAGTACGAAGAGCTCCTGGAACGAGAGAAACGCCGAAAGGCACCGGTAGAAAACCAAAACCAGATATACCAGGGCCCACGCATAAATAGCCTAACCGCCTACAACAGGGAAACCTGCTGTTGGAGATGCGGGCAACGAGGCCACCACCGGCAAGAATGCCAACGTGCGCCCCGGCTCTTCTGCTCATATTGCGGAACCGAAGGACGAACCACCGCCCAATGCACATGTAATCCCGTGGCGGGAAACGCCAACTGGATCGGCGGAAGAGGCACCGACCGATCGAACACCCGGCCAACGCCTCCGAGGGGACACACCCCGATAACCGGCTCTTCATCAGGCTGGAAACCTACGGACGGCGGTTCCCGGCGCTAGTAGACACAGGGGCCACACGCACCTACATTCGGCAGGATGTAGCCGACTGGTGCCAAAAAAAAGGAGCCCACGTCAAACGAGGGAACCCGTCAGTCCGGGTCGCCGACGGTTCATCCGCGAGGCTACAAGGAGAAATGGAGATACCGGCAATAATCTGCGAGAGAAAAATCCAACTAGCCTGCGCGATCCTGCCGACACTCTCACAGGCAGTCATTCTGGGGGTAGATGCACTCCACACGCTAGGAGTTACAATCACCCTCGGACCACACCGCTGGACCTTCGAACCGTGGGAGGAAAATGATACGCTGGAGGACAAGCAGGGCCTCACAGAATGCACAGAGGAGGAGGAGGACCGACTCCTAGAACTCCTAGACGAGGAGCTACCACGGTTCGAGAGAATAACGGGCACAACACACCTCATCGAACACCACATACGCACAGGCAACGCCGAACCGGTAAAACAACGATACACACCACGAAACCCAGCGACCCAGGCAATCATCAACGAGGAAGTAGACCGAATGCTCCAAGAGGGGATTATCGAGCCATCGGCCAGCCCCTGGAGCTCACCCATCGTCATCGTCCGTAAAGCTAACGGAAAACCCCGCTTCTGCATCGACTTCCGACGGGTAAACAACGTAACGGAGAAAGATGCATACCCTCTACCGCAAGTCCAGGCGACACTAGAAAAACTCAGGGGGGCAAAATACCTGTCAACTATCGATTTAGCAAACGGATACTGGCAGGTACCACTGGCAAAAAAGAGCAGACCGGTCACCGCATTCACCGTTCCCGGGCGCGGGCTGTTCCAATTTAAAGTAATGCCATTCGGGCTACACTCAGCGCCAGCAACATTCCAACGGCTACTGGACACAATAATCGGCCCGCAACTCGAGCCTCGAGCGTTCGCATACCTCGATGACATAATAGTACTCGGGGCTACATTCGAGGAACACCTGGCAAACCTACGAGAGGTACTACAACGCCTACAGCAAGCAAACCTGCGAGTAAACGCAGAGAAATGCCGGTTTTGCCGCACCGAGCTCCGCTACCTCGGACACCTGGTCACACGAGAAGGGGTCAGAACCGATCCGGACAAGGTGGAAGCTATCCGAAGCGTACCAGCCCCGACAAACATCAAGGGACTACGGAGATTCCTGGGGATGGTCTCCTGGTACCGACGATTCGTGCCACGCTTCGCAGACACGGCCGAACCGCTACACCGTTTACTGCAGAAGCGTCAGAAATGGCACTGGGGAGAAACCGAGAACCAGGCGTTCGAAACCCTGAGAACGCAACTAGCCACCGCACCGGTCCTAGCCTGTCCGGACTTCAATCAACCGTTCTGCCTACAAACCGACGCAAGCCAGAACGGCCTAGGAGTAGTCCTCACCCAAGAGGTAAACAAAGAGGAACGGGTGATCGCGTATGCAAGCAGGACACTAAATAAGGCCGAAAGAAACTACTCGGTCACCGAACAGGAGTGTCTTGCCGTAGTATGGGGCATACGAAAAATGAGACCATACCTGGAGGGGTACAAATTCACGGTCATCACCGATCACCAGGCACTCAAATGGCTGCAGCAGATGGATAACCCATCAGGAAGACTAGCCCGCTGGGGCCTTGAACTGCAGCAATACGACTTCGACATCCGTTACCGCAAGGGAGAGCAAAACTTGGTGGCCGATGCCCTCTCCCGCCAACCAGAAGTGGCGAGCACACTCGAACCACCCAAACTACCGTGGTATGAAAGGGTAAAAGCCACCGTAAGGGAAGATCCCAAGAAACTCCCAGAATACAGAATACACCAGGAAAACCTGTACCGCCACATACCGGACAATGCGGGACTAAGCACCGAATGGGAGTGGAAGCGCTGCATCCCGGCAGCCGAAAGGAACGGAATACTAAAGAAAATGCATGACGACCCCAAGGCAGGGCACCTCGGAAGGGCAAAAACACTGGCCAGACTCGGCCAGCGATACTTCTGGCCGGGAATGAGACGCGACGCAGCAGCATACGTCCGTCGCTGCCTCAGCTGCCTAAAATACAAGGCACTACAACAGGCACCAGCCGGGGAAATGTTCTCCACCCCGGCAATAGCCCCGGGGGACGTTATAACAGCTGACCTGGTAGGCCCGCTCCCCCGAACCAGCCAAGGATACAGCACGATCATCATACTGCAGGATAAATTCTCGAAGTGGACCGAAGCAAGACCACTCCGACAGGCAACCGCCCCAGCAGTCACCAGAGCACTCGAGGAACTCATATTCCTCAGACATGGATGCCCCCGGGTAGTCATAACGGACAACGGACGGCAATTCGAAAGCCATGAGTTCCGTAAACTCCTCCAACAATATGGAGTGGAACATAAGAAAACGCCGCCGTACACACCACAGTGTAACCCAGTAGAACGGACAAACCGGGTAGTAAAAACAATAATAGCCCAAACCACAGACGGCAATCACCGAGCCTGGGATCGCAGTCTAGCAACCGCAGTGTTCGCATACAACACGGCCCGACACGAAGCAACCGGATTAACACCAGCGTACCTAACGTACGGCCGGGAATTACCGATCGAGGGAACAGACCGCCCTCCCGCCGAAACGTACCGGGAAAACACCACCGACAAAGACCTTCAAACACGAGTCGACACCATAGAGCGATTACACGAAGGTCTAAAAATGGCACGAACTGCGCAGGCGCAGGCGACCGAAACACAACGTAAAAACTACAACCGGCACCGACGGAAATGGGCGCCACAAATCGGCGACGCAGTAATGCGACGAGAGCACCCTCTGGCTGCAGCAGCAGACGGCTTCTGCGCGAAACTCGCGCCAAAATTCTCCGGCCCGTATCGCGTCCGCGCAATCCTCGGCCCAACGGTAGTCGTAGTCCAAGCCGGTAGAGGGACACGCCACCGAGCCCACATCCAGGATCTTAAACCGTGCGACCTGGAGGGGGATTTCCGGGAAGAAATATTAAGTCGCGGAGAAGCGAGCAGAGGAGTCAGTCTGCAACAAGATGCCAAAGCAGAAAGACGTACCACCGGCAGCATGCCGAGCAGCGGCGATTCAAATGAGAAGAGACCCGAACAGCCGGCCAACGGAGGCCCGAATACGCCAGAGGTTAAGGGACGGGACGGTGCAATGGCCGAACCCCGCACACCGGCCAACACCAGCAGGGCCACCGACCAGGCGAGGACCGCCACCGCGGATGAGACCGCCGCGGAGGACAGCAGGCGAATTATCAGCGGTCACGGAAAGACCACCGGGCCCGGGGCAACAGCCCACCAACATTGCAGCGGCCACCCTGGAAAAAAGCGGGACGAAGGCCACAACGCCCGGAGGGCCACCACCAGCGGTGGGCCAAGCAGTAGGCCCCACCGGCCACCACGTGGGGACAACACCGACGGCGTCCACCGACACGGACGACACCCTCCGGGAGCTGGAGGAACTCCTGGCCCAATATACAGTTACGGTACCGACACCTCCAGCCGTACCCACACCAGCGCCGCCAACCGGGCCAGGCGAACAGTCAGGCAGACCACCAGCCGAGCAGAGGGGAACGACGGCCCAGCAGGGAATACAAGGAGGGCAACCACCGGGAGGCGTCCAACGAGAGGGACGACGATTGCCGGCCTCGGTGATGGAGGACGCAGGCCGGCCAAACAGCTTCAACCTCCGCCTGGACCAGCTACCGCCGGGGGAACGCCACCGCCTGCCGATCCCAGGAGGGTGGGTCTACCTCCGACTATCCCGCGGAGGGATATTGAACATGACGTTCAAATGGACGTCAGGCCAACCACCCGGACCATAAAACGTCAAATGTACAGTTGTAAATAGTAATTTAAGTTACCACGTAGGATACCCCGTTAGTTCATAAGCCGTTAGCCGTTAAGCCGTTAGTTCGTAAGCCGTCAAAACCGTTAGTCCATAAGCCGTTAGCCGTTAAGCCATTAGCCGTTAAGCCGTTAGACCATAAGCCGTTTAGTCAAAAAAAAAGAAAAAAAAAAAAAAAAAAAAAAAAAAGCCGTGTACATACCGTTGACACTGTAAATATGTAAATAGTTACCGGCGAGGAAGTCTCGCGCCCCGAAGTAGGAGGGGGATGTAACGGGTATAGCTAAGGCCCGCGACTTCCCCGCCTAACACCGCGCCTCCCACCGCCCCACTCCCAGCGAGCGCGCCGAGACCGCGGCCGAGCACAGCCTCTCGTCGCGGCCGCGAGGTGGCCGCCGCGACGAGCCGGCTGCTCGCGAGTGGAAGTGAGCGGTGGGAAGGATAAGTAGGCCGCGAGAAGCAGAAATCGGGGCAGTTGAGGCCAGGCATGCGAGACCGAGAGTTACTGCCGAATAAGACCTCCGCTGTACCTCCAACCCGACCGCACCCCGTTCCTGCCGTAACCACCGTTTCCGCCGAACACCCTCATTCCCGTATCCGAGCCTGCACCGTGCAAACGGGCAGGAATCCCTCCCCCGAGGGGCGCAAGCCTACGGGAAAATTCATCCGAGCCGGCACCGTGCAAACGGGCCGGAATCCCTCCCCCGAGGGGCGCAAGCCTACGGGAACTTCATCCGAGCCGGCACCGTGCAAACGGGCCGGAATCCCTCCCCCGAGGGGCGCAAGCCTACGGGAAACTCGTCCGAGCCGGCACCGTGCAAACGGGCCGGAATCCCTCCCCCGAGGGGCGCAAGCCCGCGGGACCGTCCTACAAACCCCTGACCGATTCCCCGACGCCGAGGCGATACCGCGCCGCCGCGATACCGCGCCGCCGCGCTACCGATCCGCCGCGCTACCGATCCGCCGCGCTACCAATCCGCCGCGATAACACCGCAATACCGCCGCAATCACGCCACCTGTGTAAATAGAGAGAATACGGACAATAAACGAGTATTTTACCAGAAAACAACTCTACCAGTTATTCCTCCTCGAGGCGCTACCGACCCCTGGCAGCCGGCTGAGTCGGCACTCCCTCCACCCCGACGGATACCCGTCACAATAGGATAGGATAGAGGATAGAATAGGATAGAGGATAGGATAGGATTGAGGAGAGGATAGGATAGAGGATAGGATAGGATAGGATAGGATAGAGGATAGGATAGGATAGAGGATAGGATAGGATAGGATAGAGGATAGGATAGGATAGAGGATAGGATAGGATAGACGATAGGTTAGGATAGAGGATAGGATATGATAGATGATAGGATAGGATAGAGAATAGGATAGGATAGGATTGAGGATAGGATAGGATTGAGGATAGGATAGGATAGAGGATAGGAAAGGATAGAGGATACTATAGGATATAGGATACGATAGGATTGAGGATAGGATAGGAATGAGGATAGGATAGGATTGAGGATAGGATAGGGGATTGGATAGGATGGAGGATAGGATAGGATAGGATTGAGGATAGGATAGGATAGAGGATAGGATAGGATGGTGGATAGGATAGAGGATTGGATAGGATAGAGGATAGGATACGATAGAAGAGAGGATACGATAGAGGATAGGATATGATAGAGGATAGGATAGGATATGAGATTGAATAGGATAGAGGATAGGATAGGATAGAGGATAGGATAGGATGGAGGAGAGGATAGGATAGAGGATAGGATAGGATTGAGGAGAGGATAGGATAGAGGATAGGATAGGATAGGATAGAGGATATTATAGGATAGAGGATAGGATTGGATAGAGGATAGGATAGGATAGAGAATTGGATAGGATAGAGGATAGGATAGGATAGAGGATAGGATTGGATAGAGGATAGGATAGGATAGAGAATTGGATAGGATAGAGGATAGGATAGGATAGAGGATAGGATAGGGGATTGATAGGATAGAGATTAGGATGGGATAGAATATATTATAGGATAGAGGATAGGATAGGATAGAGGATAGGATAGGATAGAGGATAGGATAGGCTAGACGATAGGATAGGATAGAGGATAGGATATGATAGATGATAGGATAGGATAGAGAAGAGGATAGGATAGGATTGAGGATAGGATAGGATTGAGGATAGGATAGGATAGAGGATAGGAAAGGATAGAGGATACTATAGGATAGAGGATACGATACTATTGAGGATAGGATAGGAATGAGGATAGGATAGGGGATTGGATAGGATGGAGGATAGGATAGGATGGAGGATAGGATAGGATAGGATTGAGGATAGGATAGGGTAGAGGATAGGATAGGATAGTGGATAGGATAGAGGATTGGATAGGATAGAGGATAGGATATGATAGAAGATAGGATACGATAGAGGATAGGATATGATAGAAGATAGGATAGGATATGAGATTGAATACGATAGAGGATAGGATAGGATTGAGGGGAGGATAGGATAGAGGATAGGATAGGATAGAGAATAGGATAGGATAGAGGATAGGAGAGGATAGAGTATAGAATTGGATTGAGGATAGGATAGGATAGAGGATAGAATAGGATAGAGTATAGGATAGGATAGAGGATAGGATAAGATAGAGGATATTATAGAATAGAGGACAGGATAGGATAGAGGATTAGATAGGATAGAGGATAGGATAGGATAGAGGATAGGATAGGATAGAGGATAGGATAGGATAGAGGATAGGATAGGATTGAGGATGGGGATAGGATAGGATAGAGGACAGGATAGGATAGAGCATACGATAAGGATAGGATAGGATAGAGGATAGGATAGGATAGAGAATAGGATAGGACAGAAGATAGGATAGGATAGAGGATAGGATAGAGGATAGGATAGGATAGAGGATTGGATACGATATAGGATAGGATACGATAGAGGATAGGATAGGATAGAGTATAGCATTGGATTGAGGATAGGATAGGATAGAGGATAGAATAGGATAGAGTATAGGATAGGATAGAGGATATGATAAGATAGAGGATAGGATAGAATAGAGGACAGGATAGGACAGGGGATAAGATAGGATAGAGGATAGGATAGGAAATAGGATAGGATAGGATAGAGGGTAGGATATGATAGAGGATAGGATAGGATATGAGATTGGATAGGATAAAGGATAGGATAGGATAGAGGATAGGATAGGATAGATGATAGGATAGGACAGAGGATAGGATAGGGGATTGGATAGGATAGAGGATAGAACACGATAGAGGATAGGATAGGATAGAGGATAGGATAGGATAGAGGATAGGATAGGACAGAGGATAGGATAGGGGATTGGATAGGATAGAGGATAGAATACGATAGAGGATAGGATAGGATAGAGGAGAGGATAGGATAGAGGATAAGATAGGATAGTGGATAGGATAAGATAGAGGATATGATAGAATAGAGGACAGGATAGGACAGAGGATAAGATAGGATAGAGGATAGGATAGGATAGAGGATAGGATAGGATAGAGGATAGGATATGATAGAGGATAGGATAGGATAGAGGATAAGATAGGATAGTGGATAGGATAAGATAGAGGATAGGATAGAATAGAGGACAGGATAGGATAGAGGATAAGATAGGATAGTGGATAGGATAGGATAGAGGACAGGATAGGATAGAGGATAAGGTAGGATAGAGGATAGGATAGGATAGAGGATACGATAGGATAGAGGATAGGATATGGTAGGGGATAGAATAGGATTGAGGATAGGATAGGATAGTGGGTAGGATAGGATTGAGGATAGGATAGAGGATAGGATAGGATGGAGCATACGATAGAGGATAGGATAGGATAGAGTATAGGATTGGATTGAGGATAGGATAGGATAGAGGATAGAATAGGATAGAGTATAGGATAGGATAGAGGATAGGATAAGATAGAGGATATTATAGAATAGAGGACAGGATAGGATAGAGGATTAGATAGGATAGAGGATAGGATAGGATAGAGGATAGGATAGGATAGAGGATAGGATAGGATAGAGGATAGGATAGGATTGAGGATAGGATAGGATAGGATAGAGGATAGGATAGGATAGGATAGAGGATAGGATAGGATAGGATAGAGGATATTACAGGATAGAGGATAGGATTGGATAGAGGATAGGATAGGATAGAGAATTGGATAGGATAGAGGATAGGATAGGATAGAGGATAGGATAGGGGATTGATAGGATAGAGATTAGGATGGGATAGAGGATATTATAGGATAGAGGATAGGATAGGATAGAGGATAGGATAGGATAGAGGATAGGATAGGATAGAGGATAGGATAGGATAGAGGATAGGATAGGATAGACGATAGGATAGGATAGAGGATAGGATATGATAGAGTATAGGATAGGAAAGAGGATAGGATAGGATAGAGGATAGGACAGGATAGTGGATAGGATAGGATAGAGCATACGATAGAGGATAGGATAGGATAGGATAGAGAATAGGATAGGATACATGGTATTATAGGGTTGAGGATAGGATAGGGTAGAGGATAGGATAGGGGATTGGATAGGATAGAGGATAGCATAGGATAGAGCATACGATAGTGGATAGGATAGGATAGAGGATAGGATAGGATAGAGCATACGATAGTAGATAGGATAGGATAGAGGATAGGATAGGATAGAGAATAGGATAGGATAGAAGATAGGATAGGATAGAGGATAGGATAGAGGATAGGATAGGATAGAGGATTGGATACGATATAGGATAGGATACGATAGAGGATAGGATAGGATAGAGTATAGCATTGGATTGAGGATAGGATAGGATAGAGGATAGAATAGGATAGAGTATAGGATAGGATAGAGGATATGATAAGATAGAGGATAGGATAGAATAGAGGACAGGATAGGACAGGGGATAAGATAGGATAGAGGATAGGATAGGAAATAGGATAGGATAGGATAGAGGGTAGGATATGATAGAGGATAGGATAGGATATGAGATTGGATAGGATAAAGGATAGGATAGGATAGAGGATAGGATAGGATAGATGATAGGATAGGACAGAGGATAGGATAGGGGATTGGATAGGATAGAGGATAGAACACGATAGAGGATAGGATAGGATAGAGGATAGGATAGGATAGAGGATAGGATAGGACAGAGGATAGGATAGGGGATTGGATAGGATAGAGGATAGAATACGATAGAGGATAGGATAGGATAGAGGAGAGGATAGGATAGAGGATAAGATAGGATAGTGGATAGGATAAGATAGAGGATATGATAGAATAGAGGACAGGATAGGACAGAGGATAAGATAGGATAGAGGATAGGATAGGATAGAGGATAGGATAGGATAGAGGATAGGATATGATAGAGGACATAATAGGATAGAGGATAAGATAGGATAGTGGATAGGATAGGATAGAGGACAGGATAGGATAGAGGATAAGGTAGGATAGAGGATAGGATAGGATAGAGGATACGATAGGATAGAGGATAGGATATGGTAGGGGATAGAATAGGATTGAGGATAGGATAGGATAGTGGGTAGGATAGGATTGAGGATAGGATAGAGGAGAGGATAGGATGGAGCATACGATAGAGGATAGGATAGGATAGAGTATAGGATTGGATTGAGGATAGGATAGGATTTCATAAATGATAGGATAGGATAGAGGATAGGATAGAATTGAGGATATGATAGAATTGAGGATAGGATAGCATAGAGGATATTATAGGATAGAGGATAGGATTGGATTGAGGATAGGATAGGATAGAGGATAGAATAGGATAGAGGATAGGATAGGATTGAGGAGAGGATAGGATAGAGGATAGGATAGGATAGGATAGAGGATAGGATAGGATAGAGGATAGGATTGGATAGAGGATAGGATAGGATAGAGAATTGGATAGGATAGAGGATAGGATAGGATAGAGGATAGGATAGGGGATTGATAGGATAGAGATTAGGATGGGATAGAATATATTATAGGATAGAGGATAGGATAGGATAGTGGATAGGATAGGATAGACGATAGGATAGGATAGAGGATAGGATATGATAGATGATAGGATAGGATAGAGAAGAGGATAGGATAGGATTGAGGATAGGATAGGATTGAGGATAGGATAGGATAGAGGATAGGAAAGGATAGAGGATACTATAGGATAGAGGATACGATAGGATTGAGGATAGGATAGGAATGAGGATAGGATAGGATTGAGGATCGGATAGGGGATTGGATAGGATGGAGGATAGGATAGGATGGAGGATAGGATAGGATAGGATTGAGGATAGTATAAGATAGAGGATAGGATAGGATAGTGGATAGGATAGAGGATTGGATAGGATAGAGGATAGGATACGATAGAAGATAGGATACGATAGAGGATAGGATATGATAGAGGATAGGATAGGATATGAGATTGAATAGGATAGAGGATAGGATAGGATAGAGGATAGGATAGGATGGAGGAGAGGATAGGATAGAGGATAGGATAGAGGATAGGATAGGATTCAGGAGAGGATAGGATAGAGGATAGGATAGGATAGAGGATAGGATAGGATAGAGGATAGGATAGGATAGAGGATAGGATAGGATAGAGGATAGTAGAGGATAGAGTATAGAATTGGATTGAGGATAGGATAGGATAGAGGATAGAATAGGATAGAGTATAGGATAGGATAGAGGATAGGATAAGATAGAGGATAGGATAGGATAGAGGATAGGATAGGATAGAGGATAGGATAGGATAGAGGATAGGATAGGATAGAGGATAGGATAAGATAGGATAGAGGATAGGATAGGATAGGATAGAGGATATTACAGGATAGAGGATAGGATTGAATTGAGGATAGGATTGGATAGAGGATAGGATAGGATAGAGAATTGGATAGGATAGAGGATAGGATAGGATAGAGGATAGGATAGGGGATTGATAGGATAGAGATTAGGATGGGATAGAGGATATTATAGGATAGAGGATAGGATAGGATAGAGGATAGGATAGGATAGAGGATAGTATAGGATAGAGGATAGGATAGGATAGAATATAGGATAGGATAGAGGATAGGATAGGATAGAGGATAGGATAGGATAGACGATAGGATAGGATAGAGGATAGGATATGATAGAGTATAGGATAGGATAGAGGATAGGATAGGATAGAGTATAGGATAGGATAGAGGATATGATAAGATAGAGGATAGGATAGAATAGAGGACAGGATAGGATAGAGGATAAGATAGGATAGAGGATAGGATAGGATAGAGGATAGGATAGGATAGACGATATTATAGGATAAAGGATAAGATAGGGTAGTATATAGGATACGATAGAGGATATTATATGATAGAGGATAGGATAGGATAGAGTGTACGATATGATAGAGGATAGGATGAAGGATAGGATATAATACAGGATAGGATAGGATAGATTATTGGATAGGATAGAGGACAGGATAGGATAGAGGATATTAAAGGATAGAGGATAGGATAGGATAGAGGATAGGATAGAGGATAGGATAGGATAGGATAGAGGATATTATAGGATAGAGGATAGGATTGAATTGAGGATA
Source organism: Halictus rubicundus (assembly GCF_050948215.1). NCBI lineage: Eukaryota > Metazoa > Arthropoda > Insecta > Hymenoptera > Halictidae > Halictus > Halictus rubicundus. The sequence continues at coordinate 149,624 of NW_027488987.1, read as the reverse complement.
GGATAGGATAGAGGATAGGATAGGATAGAGGATAGGATAGGATAGAGGATAGGATAGGATAGAGGATAGGATAGGATAGAGGATAGGATAGGATAGAGGATAGGATAGAGGATAGGATAGGATAGAGGATAGGATAGGATAGGATAGAGGATAGGATAGGATAGGATAGAGGATATTATAGGATAGAAGATAGGATTGAATTGAGGATAGGATTGGACAGAGGATAGGATAGGATAGAGAATTGGATAGGATAGTTGATAGGATAGGATAGAGGATACGATAGGGGATTGATAGGATAGAGATTAGGATGGGATAGAGGATAGGATAGGATAGAGGATAGGATAGGATAGAGGATAGGATAGGATAGTGGATAGGATAAGATAGAGGGTAGGATAGAATAGAGGACATGATAGGATAGTGGATAGGACACGATAGAAGATACGATATTATAGAGGAAAGGATAGGATAGAGGATAGGATATGATAGATGATAGGATAGGATAGAGGATAGGATAGGATAGAGGATAGGATAGGATAGACGATAGGATAGGATAGAGGATAGGATATGATAGATGATAGGATAGGATAGAGGATAGGATAGGATAGGATTGAGGATATTATAGGATTGAGGATAGAATAGGAGAGAGGATAGTATAGGATAAAGGATACTATAGGATAGAGGATACAATAGGATTGAGGATAGGATACGATAGAAGATAGCATACGATAGAGGATAGGATATGATAGAGGATAGGATAGGATATGAGATTGAATAGGATAGACGATAGGATAGGATAGAGGATAGGATAGGATAGAGGATAGGATAGAGGATTGGATAGGATAGAGGATAGGATACGATAGAGGATAGGATACAATAGTGTATAGGATTGGATTGAGGATAGGATAGGATACAGGATAGAATAGGATAGAGAATAGGATAGGATTGAGGAGAGGATAGGATAGAGGATAGGATAGGATAGAGGATAGGATAGGATAGAGGATAGGATAGAGAATACGATAGAGGATAGGATAGGATAGGATAGAGGATAGAAGAGACGATATTATAGAGGAAAGGATAGGATAGAGAATAGGATAGGATGGAGGATAGGATAGAAGATAGGATACGATAAGAGGATAGGATAGGATTGAGGATAGGATACGATAGAGGATAGGATACAATAGAGTATAGGATTGGATTGAGGATAGGATAGGATAGAGGATAGAATAGGATAGAGAATAGGATAGGATTGAAGAGAGGATAGGATAGAGGATAGGATAGAGGATAGGATAGGATAGGATAGAGGATAGAAGAGACGATATTATAGAGGAAAGGATAGGATAGAGAATAGGATAGGATGGAGGATAGGATAGAGGATAGGATACTATAAGAGGATAGGATAGGATAGAGGATAGGATAGGATTGAGGATAGGATAGGATAGAGGATATGATATGATAGATGATAGGATAGGATAGAGGATAGGATAGGATAGAGGATAGGATAGGATAGAGGATAGGATAGGATAGAGGATAGGATATGATAGAGGGTAGCATAGAATAGAGGACAGGATAGGATAGAGTATAAGATAGGATAGAGGATAGGATAGGATAGAGTATAGGATAGGATAGAGGATAGGATATGATAGAGGATAGGATAGAGGATTGGATAGGATAGAGGATATAATACGATAGAGGTTAGGATAGAGGATTGGATAGGATAGAGGATAGGATACGATAGAGGATAGGATAGAGGATAGGATACGATAGAAGATACGATATTATAGAGGAAAGGATAGGATAGAGGATAGGATAGGATAGAGGATAAGGTAGGATAGTGGATAGGATAAGATAGAGGATAGGATAGAATAGAGGACAGGATAGGATAGAGGATAGTATAGGATAGAGGATACTATAGGATAGAGCGTAGGATAGGATTGAGGTTAGGATTGGATAGAGGATAGGGTTGGGTAGATAATAGGATAGAGGATAGCTTGGATAGAGGATAGGATAGGATAGAGGATACTATAGACGTATGGATAGGATACAGGATAGGATACGATAGAGGATAGGATACGATAGAGGATAGGATTGGATTGAGGAGAGGATAGGATAGAGGATAGAATAGGATAGAGGATAGGATAGCATAGAGGATAGGATAGGATGGAGGATAGGATAGGATTGAGGATAGGATAGAGGATTGGATAGGATAGATGATAGGATACGATAGAGGATAGGATATGATAGAGGATAGGTTAGGATATGAGATTGGATAGGATATGAGATTGGTTAGGATAGGATAGAGGATAGGATACGATAGAAGATACGATATTATAGAGGATAGGATAGGACAGAGGATAGGATAGGTGATTGGATAGGATAGAGGATAGAATACGATAGAGGATAGGATAGGATGGAGGATAGGATAGGATAGAGGATAAGATAGGATAGTGGATAGGATAAGATAGAGGATAGGATAGAATAGATGACAGGATAGGATAGAGGATAAGATAGGATAGAGGATAGGATAGGATAGAGGATAGGATAGGATAGAGGATAGGATATGATAGAGGATAGGATAGGATTGAGGATAGGATAGGATAGAGAATAGGATAGGATACATGGTATAATGGGGTAGAGGATCGAATAGGATAGAGGATTGGATAGGGGATTGGATAGGATAGAGGATAGGACAGGATAGAGCATACGATAGAAGATAGGATAGGATAGGATGGAGGATATGATAGGATAGAGGATAAGATAGGATAGTGGATAGGATAAGATAGAGGATAGGATAGAATAGAGGACAGGATAGGATAGAGGATCAGATAGGACAGAGGATAGGATAGGATAGAGGATAGGATAGGATAGAGGATAGGATATGTTAGAGGATAGGATAGGATATGAGATTGGATAGGATAGAGGATAGGATAGGATAGAGGATAGGATAGGATAGAGGATAGGATAGGATAGGATAGAGGATAGGATAGGATGGAGGATAGGATAGGATTGAGGATAGGATAGAGGATTGGATAGGATAGATGATAGGATACGATAGAGGATAGGATATGATAGAGGATAGGTTAGGATATGAGATTGGATAGGATATGAGATTGGTTAGGATAGGATAGAGGATAGGATAGGATAGAGGATAGGATACGATAGAAGATACGATATTATAGAGGATAGGATAGGTGATTGGATAGGATAGAGGATAGAATACGATAGAGGATAGGATAGGATGGAGGATAGGATAGGATAGAGGATAAGATAGGATAGTGGATAGGTTAAGATAGAGGATAGGATAGAATAGATGACAGGATAGGATAGAGCATAAGATAGGATAGAGGATAGGATAGGATAGAGGATAGGATAGGATAGAGGATAGGATATGATAGAGGATAGGATAGGATTGAGGATAGGATAGGATAGAGAATAGGATAGGATACATGGTATAATGGGGTAGAGGATCGAATAGGATAGAGGATTGGATAGGGGATTGGATAGGATAGAGGATAGGACAGGATAGAGCATACGATAGAGGATAGGATAGGATGGAGGATAGGATAGGATATGAGATTTGATAGGATAGAGGATAGGATAGGATAGAGGATAGGATAGGATAGAGGATAGGATAGGATAGAGGATAGGATAGGATAGAGGATAGGATAGGATTGAGGATAGGATAGAGGATTGGATAGGATAGAAGATAGGATACGATAGAGGATAGGACATGATAGAGGATAGGATAGGATATGAGATTGGATAGGATATGAGATTGGATAGGATAGAGGATAGGATAGGATAGAGGATAGGATAGGATAGAGGATAGGATAGGATAGAGGATAGGATAGGATAGAGGATAGTATAGGATAGAGGATAGGATAGGATAGTGGATAGGATAAGATAGAGGATAGGATAGAATAGAGGACAGGATAGGATAGAGGATAGGATAGGATAGACGATAGCATAGGATAGAGGAACGGATATGATAGATGATAGAATAGGATAGAGTATAGGATAGTATAGAGAATAGGATTGGACACAGGATATTATAGGATAGAAGATAGGATAGGATAGAGGATAGGATAGGATAGGATAGAGGATAGGATAGGATAGAGGATAGGGTAGAGGATAGGATAGGATTGAGGATAGGATAGGATAGTTGATAGAATAGGATAGAGGATAGGATAGGATAGAGGATAGGATATGATCGAGGATAGGATAGGATAGAGTATAGGATAGGATAGAAGATACGATATTATAGAGGAAAGGATATGATAGTGGATAGGATAGGACAGAGGATAGGATAGGGGATTGAATAGGATAGAGGATAGAATACTATAGAGGATAGGACCGGATAGAGGATAGGATAGGATAGAGGATAGGATAGGATAGAGGATAGGATAGGATAGAGGATAGGATAGGATAGAGGATAGGATAGGATAGAGGGTAGGATAGAGGATTGGATAGGTTAGAGGATAGGATAGGATAGAGGATAGGATAAGTAAGAGGATAGGATAGGATAGATTATAGGATAGAGGAAAGGATAGGATTGAGGATGGGATAGGGTAGAGGATAGGATAGGATAGAGGATAGGATAGGATAGAGGACAGGATAGGATAGAGGATAGGATACGATAGAGGATAGGATAGGATAGAGTATAGGTTAGGATAGAGGATAGGATTGGATTGAGGATAGGATAGGATAGAGAATAGAATAGGATAGAGGATAGGATAGGATAGAGGATACTATAGAGGTATGGATAGGATACAGGATAGGATACGATAGAGGATAGGATAGGATTGGATTGAGGAGAGGATAGGATAGAGGATAGAATAGGATAGAGGATAGGATAGCATGGAGGATAGGATAGGATGGAGGATAGGATAGGATTGAGGATAGGATAGAGGATTGGATAGGATAGAGGACAGGATAGTATAGAGGATAGGATATGATACAGGATAGGATAGGATAGAGGATAGGATTGGATTGAGGATAGGATAGGATAGAGAATAGAATAGGATAGAGGATTGGATAGGACACAGGATAGGATACGATAGAGGATAAGATAGGATAGAGGATAGGATAGGATAGAGGATAGGATAGGATAGAGTATAAGATAGGATAGAAGATACGATATTATAGAGGAAAGGATATGATAGTGGATAGGATAGGACAGAGGATAGGATAGGGGATTGAATAGGATAGAGGATAGAATACTATAGAGGATAGGACAGGATAGATGATAGGATAGGATAGAGGATAAGATAGGATAGAGGATCGGATAGGATAGAGGATAGGATACGATAGAGGATAAGATATGGTAGAGGATAGGATAGGATATGAGATTGGATAGGATAGGATATGAGATTGGATAGGATATGAGATTGGATAGGGTAGGATAGAGGATAGGATACGATAGAAGATACGATATTATAGAGGATAGGATAGGACAGAGGATAGGATAGGGGATTGGATAGGATAGAGGATAGAATGCGATAGAGGATAGGATAGGATAGAGGATAGGATACGATAGATGATACGATATTATAGAGGAAAGGATAGGATAGAGAATAGGATAGGATAGAGGATAGGATAGTATAGAGGATATAATAGGATTGGGGATAGGATAGGATACAGGATAGAATAGGATAGAAGATAGGATAGCATAGAGGTTAGGATAGGATATAGGATAGGATAGGATTGAGGATAGGATAGGATAGTGGATTGGATAAGATAGAGGATAGGATAGAATAGAGGGCAGGATACGATAGAGGATAAGATAGGATAGAGGATAGGATAGGATAGAGGATAGGATAGGATAGAGGAGAGGATAGGATAGAGGATAAGATAGGATAGTGGATAGGATAAGATAGAGGATAGGATAGAATAGAGGACAGGTTAGGAGAGAGGATAAGATAGGATAGAGGATAGGATAGGATAGAGGATAGGATAGTATAGCGGATAGGATAGGATACAGGACAGGATAGGATAGAGGATAGGATAGGTTAGAGGATAGGATAGAGGATTGGATAGGGTAGAGGATAGGATACGATATAGCATACGATAGTGGATAGGATACGATATAGCATACGATAGAGGATAGGATAGGATAGAGGATTGGATAAAATAGAGGATAGGATACGATAGAGGATAGGATAGGATAGAGGATAGGATAGGATAGAGGATAGGATAGGATAGGATAGAGGATAGGATAGGATGGAGGATAGGATAGGGGATTGGATAGGATAGAGGATAGGACAGGATAGAGCATACGATAGAGGATAGGATAGGATGGAGGATAGGATAGGATATGAGATTTGATAGGATAGAGGATAGGATAGGATAGAGGATAGGATAGGATAGAGGATAGGATAGGATAGAGGATAGGATAGGATAGAGGATAGGATAGGATAGAGGATAGGATAGGATTGAGGATAGGATAGAGGATTGGATAGGATAGAAGATAGGATACGATAGAGGATAGGACATGATAGAGGATAGGATAGGATATGAGATTGGATAGGATATGAGATTGGATAGGATAGAGGATAGGATAGGATAGAGGATAGGATAGGATAGAGGATAGGATAGGATAGAGGATAGTATAGGATAGAGGATAGGATAGGATAGTGGATAGGATAAGATAGAGGATAGGATAGAATAGAGGACAGGATAGGATAGAGGATAGGATAGGATAGACGATAGCATAGGATAGAGGAACGGATATGATAGATGATAGAATAGGATAGAGTATAGGATAGTATAGAGAATAGGATTGGACACAGGATATTATAGGATAGAAGATAGGATAGGATAGAGGATAGGATAGGATAGGATAGAGGATAGGATAGGATAGAGGATAGGGTAGAGGATAGGATAGGATTGAGGATAGGATAGGATAGTTGATAGAATAGGATAGAGGATAGGATAGGATAGAGGATAGGATATGATCGAGGATAGGATAGGATAGAGTATAGGATAGGATAGAAGATACGATATTATAGAGGAAAGGATATGATAGTGGATAGGATAGGACAGAGGATAGGATAGGGGATTGAATAGGATAGAGGATAGAATACTATAGAGGATAGGACAGGATAGAGGATAGGATAGGATAGAGGATAGGATAGGATAGAGGATAGGATAGGATAGAGGATAGGATAGGATAGAGGATGGGATAGAGGATAGGATAGGATAGAGGATAGGATAGGATAGAGGATAGGATAGGGGATTGGATAGGATAGAGGATAGGGTAGGATAGAGCATACGATAGAGGATACGATACGATAGAGGATAGGATAGGGTAGAGAATAGGATAGGATAGAGGATAGGATAGGATAGAGGGTAGGATAGAGGATTGGATAGGTTAGAGGATAGGATAGGATAGAGGATAGGATAAGTAAGAGGATAGGATAGGATAGATTATAGGATAGAGGAAAGGATAGGATTGAGGATGGGATAGGGTAGAGGATAGGATAGGATAGAGGATAGGATAGGATAGAGGACAGGATAGGATAGAGGATAGGATACGATAGAGGATAGGATAGGATAGAGTATAGGTTAGGATAGAGGATAGGATTGGATTGAGGATAGGATAGGATAGAGAATAGAATAGGATAGAGGATAGGATAGGATAGAGGATACTATAGAGGTATGGATAGGATACAGGATAGGATACGATAGAGGATAGGATAGGATTGGATTGAGGAGAGGATAGGATAGAGGATAGAATAGGATAGAGGATAGGATAGCATGGAGGATAGGATAGGATGGAGGATAGGATAGGATTGAGGATAGGATAGAGGATTGGATAGGATAGAGGACAGGATAGTATAGAGGATAGGATATGATACAGGATAGGATAGGATAGAGGATAGGATTGGATTGAGGATAGGATAGGATAGAGAATAGAATAGGATAGAGGATTGGATAGGACACAGGATAGGATACGATAGAGGATAAGATAGGATAGAGGATAGGATAGGATAGAGGATAGGATAGGATAGAGTATAAGATAGGATAGAAGATACGATATTATAGAGGAAAGGATATGATAGTGGATAGGATAGGACAGAGGATAGGATAGGGGATTGAATAGGATAGAGGATAGAATACTATAGAGGATAGGACAGGATAGATGATAGGATAGGATAGAGGATAAGATAGGATAGAGGATCGGATAGGATAGAGGATAGGATACGATAGAGGATAAGATATGGTAGAGGATAGGATAGGATATGAGATTGGATAGGATAGGATATGAGATTGGATAGGATATGAGATTGGATAGGGTAGGATAGAGGATAGGATACGATAGAAGATACGATATTATAGAGGATAGGATAGGACAGAGGATAGGATAGGGGATTGGATAGGATAGAGGATAGAATGCGATAGAGGATAGGATAGGATAGAGGATAGGATACGATAGATGATACGATATTATAGAGGAAAGGATAGGATAGAGAATAGGATAGGATAGAGGATAGGATAGTATAGAGGATATAATAGGATTGGGGATAGGATAGGATACAGGATAGAATAGGATAGAAGATAGGATAGCATAGACGTTAGGATAGGATATAGGATAGGATAGGATTGAGGATAGGATAGGATAGTGGATTGGATAAGATAGAGGATAGGATAGAATAGAGGGCAGGATACGATAGAGGATAAGATAGGATAGAGGATAGGATAGGATAGAGGATAGGATAGGATAGAGGAGAGGATAGGATAGAGGATAAGATAGGATAGTGGATAGGATAAGATAGAGGATAGGATAGAATAGAGGACAGGTTAGGAGAGAGGATAAGATAGGATAGAGGATAGGATAGGATAGAGGATAGGATAGTATAGCGGATAGGATAGGATACAGGACAGGATAGGATAGAGGATAGGATAGGTTAGAGGATAGGATAGAGGATTGGATAGGGTAGAGGATAGGATACGATATAGCATACGATAGTGGATAGGATACGATATAGCATACGATAGAGGATAGGATAGGATAGAGGATTGGATAAGATAGAGGATAGGATACGATAGAGGATAGGATAGGATAGAGGATAGGATTGGATAGATGATAGATAGGATAGAGGATAGAATAGGATAGAGGATAGGATAGCATAGAGGATAGGATAGGATAGAGGATAGGATAGGATTGAGGATAGAATAGATGACAGGATAGGATAGAGGATAAGATAGGATAGAGGATAGGATAGGATAGAGGATAGGATAGGATAGAGGATAGGATATGATAGAGGATAGGACATGATAGAGGATAGGATAGGATATGAGATTGGATAGGATAGAGGATAGGATAGGATAGAGGATAGGATAGGATAGAGGATAGGATAGGATAGAGGATAGTATAGGATAGAGGATAGGATAGGATAGTGGATAGGATAAGATAGAGGATAGGATAGAATAGAGGACAGGATAGGATAGAGGATAGGATAGGATAGACGATAGCATAGGATAGAGGAACGGATATGATAGATGATAGAATAGGATAGAGTATAGGATAGTATAGAGAATAGGATTGGACACAGGATATTATAGGATAGAAGATAGGATAGGATAGAGGATAGGATAGGATAGGATAGAGGATAGGATAGGATAGAGGATAGGGTAGAGGATAGGATAGGATTGAGGATAGGATAGGATAGTTGATAGAATAGGATAGAGGATAGGATAGGATAGAGGATAGGATATGATCGAGGATAGGATAGGATAGAGTATAGGATAGGATAGAAGATACGATATTATAGAGGAAAGGATATGATAGTGGATAGGATAGGACAGAGGATAGGATAGGGGATTGAATAGGATAGAGGATAGAATACTATAGAGGATAGGACAGGATAGAGGATAGGATAGGATAGAGGATAGGATAGGATAGAGGATAGGATAGGATAGAGGATAGGATAGGATAGAGGATAAGATAGAGGATAGGATAGGATAGAGGATAGGATAGGATAGAGGATAGGATAGGGGATTGGATAGGATAGAGGATAGGGTAGGATAGAGCATACGATAGAGGATACGATACGATAGAGGATAGGATAGGGTAGAGAATAGGATAGGATAGAGGATAGGATAGGATAGAGGGTAGGATAGAGGATTGGATAGGTTAGAGGATAGGATAGGATAGAGGATAGGATAAGTAAGAGGATAGGATAGGATAGATTATAGGATAGAGGAAAGGATAGGATTGAGGATGGGATGGGGTAGAGGATAGGATAGGATAGAGGATAGGATAGGATAGAGGACAGGATAGGATAGAGGATAGGATACGATAGAGGATAGGATAGGATAGAGTATAGGTTAGGATAGAGGATAGGATTGGATTGAGGATAGGATAGGATAGAGAATAGAATAGGATAGAGGAGAGGATAGGATAGAGGATAGAATAGGATAGAGGATAGGATAGCATGGAGGATAGGATAGGATGGAGGATAGGATAGGATTGAGGATAGGATAGAGGATTGGATAGGATAGAGGATAGGATACGATAGAGGATAGGATTGGATTGAGGATAGGATAGGATAGAGGATAGTATAGGATAGAGGATCGGATAGGATAGAGGATAGGATAGGATAGAGGATAGGATAAGTAAGAGGATAGGATAGGATAGATTATAGGATAGAGGAAAGGATAGGATTGAGGATGGGATAGGATAGAGGATAGGATAGGATAGAGGATAGGATACGATAGAGGATAGGATAGGATAGAGGATAGGATAGGATTGAGGATAGGATAGAGGATTGGATAGGATAGAAGATAGGATACGATAGAGGATTAGGATATGATAGAGGATAGGATAATATATGAGATTGGATAGGATAGAGGATAGGATTTGATAGAGGATAGGATGCGATAGAAGATACGATATTATAGAGGAAAGGATAGGATAGAGAATAGGATAGGATAGAGGATAGGATAGGGGATTGGATAGGATAGAGGATAGGATAGGATAGAGGATAGGATAGAGGATTGGATAGGATAGAGGATAGGATAGGATAGAGGATAGGATAGGATAGAGGATAGGATCGGATTGAGGATAGGATAGGATAGAGGATAGAATAGGATAGAGGATTGGATAGCTTAGAGGATAGGATACGATAGAGGATAGGATAGGATAGAGGATAGGATTGGATTGAGTATAGGAGAGGATAGAGGATAGGATAGGGGATTGGATACGATAGAGGATAGGATACGATATAGCATACGATAGTGGATAGGATACGATATAGCATACGATAGAGGATAGGATAGGATAGAGGATAGGATAGGATTGAGGATAGGATAGGATAGTTGATAGAATTTGATAGAGGATAGGATATGATAGAGGATAGGATAGGATAGAGTATAGGATAGGATAGAAGATACGATATTATAGAGGAAAGGATATGATAGTGGATAGGATAGGACAGAGGATAGGATAGGGGATTGAATAGGATAGAGGATAGAATACTATAGAGGATAGGACAGGATAGAGGATAGGATAGGATAGAGGATAAGATAGGATAGTGGATAGCATAAGATAGAGGATAGGATAGAATAGAGGGCAGGATAGGATAGAGGATAGGATAGGATAGAGGATAGGATAGGATAGATGATAAGATAGGATAGAGGATAGGATAGGATAGAGGATAGGATACGATAGAGGATAGGATATGATAGATGATAGGATTGGGTTGAGGATAGATAGGATAGAAGATAGAATAGGATAGAGGATAGGATAGCATAGAGGATTGGATAGGATAGAGGATAGGATACGATAGAGGATAGGATAGGATAGAGGATAGGATATTATAGAGGATTGGATAGGATAGAAGATTGGATAGGATATGAGATTGGATAGGATAGAGGATAGGATAGGATAGAGGACAGGATAGGATAGAGGATAAGATAGGATAGAGGATAGGATAGGATAGAGGATAGGATAGGATAGAGTATAAGATAGGATAGTGGATAGGATAAGATAGAGGATAGGATAGAATAGAGGGCAGGATAGGATAGAGGATAGGATAGGATAGAGGACAGGATAGGATAGAGGATAAGATAGGATAGAGGATCGGATAGGATAGAGGATAGGATACGATAGAGGATAAGATATGATAGAGGATAGGATAGGATATGAGATTGGATAGGATAGGATATGAGATTGGATAGGATATGAGATTGGATAGGGTAGGATAGAGAATAGGATACGATAGAAGATACGATATTATAGAGGATAGGATAGGACAGAGGATAGGATAGGGGATTGGATAGGATAGAGGATAGAATGCGATAGAGGATAGGATAGGATAGAGGATAGGATACGATAGATGATACGATATTATAGAGGAAAGGATAGGATAGAGAATAGGATAGGATAGAGGATAGGATAGTATAGAGGATATAATAGGATTGGGGATAGGATAGGATACAGGATAGAATAGGATAGAAGATAGGATAGCATAGAGGTTAGGATAGGATATAGGATAGGATAGGATTGAGGATAGGATAGGATAGTGGATTGGATAAGATAGAGGATAGGATAGAATAGAGGGCAGGATACGATAGAGGATAAGATAGGATAGAGGATAGGATAGGATAGAGGATAGGATAGGATAGAGGAGAGGATAGGATAGAGGATAAGATAGGATAGTGGATAGGATAAGATAGAGGATAGGATAGAATAGAGGACAGGTTAGGAGAGAGGATAAGATAGGATAGAGGATAGGATAGGATAGAGGATAGGATAGTATAGCGGATAGGATAGGATACAGGACAGGATAGGATAGAGGATAGGATAGGTTAGAGGATAGGATAGAGGATTGGATAGGGTAGATGATAGGATACGATATAGCATACGATAGTGGATAGGATACGATATAGCATACGATAGAGGATAGGATAGGATAGAGGATTGGATAAGATAGAGGATAGGATACGATAGAGGATAGGATAGGATAGAGGATAGGATTGGATAGATGATAGATAGGATAGAGGATAGAATAGGATAGAGGATAGGATAGCATAGAGGATAGGATAGGATAGAGGATAGGATAGGATTGAGGATAGGATAGAGGATTGGATAGGATAGAAGATAGGATACGATAGAGGATAGGATATGATAGATGATAGGATTGGATTGAGGATAGATAGGATAGAGGATAGAATAGGATAGAGGATAGGATACGATAGAGGATAGGATACGATAGAGGATAGGATAGGATAGAGAATAGGATAGGATTGAGGATAGGATAGAGGATTGGATAGGATAGATGATAGGATACGATAGAGGATAGGATATGATAGAGGATAGGTTAGGATATGAGATTGGATAGGATATGAGATTGGTTAGGATAGGATAGAGGATAGGATACGATAGAAGATACGATATTATAGAGGATAGGATAGGACAGAGGATAGGATAGGTGATTGGATAGGATAGAGGATAGAATACGATAGAGGATAGGATAGGATGGAGGATAGGATAGGATAGAGGATAAGATAGGATAGTGGATAGGATAAGATAGAGGATAGGATAGAATAGAGGACAGGATAGGATAGAGGATCAGATAGGACAGAGGATAGGATAGGATAGAGGATAGGATAGGATAGAGGATAGGATATGATAGAGGATAGGATTGGATATGAGATTGGATAGGATAGAGGATAGGATAGGATAGAGGATAGGATAGGATAGAGGATAGGATAGGATAGAGGATAGGATAGGATAGAGGATAGGATAGGATAGAGGATAGGATAGGATAGAGGATAGGATAGGATTGAGGATAGGATAGAGGATTGGATAGGATAGAAGATAGGATACGATAGAGGATAGGACATGATAGAGGATAGGATAGGATATGAGATTGGATAGGATATGACATTGGATAGGATAGAGGATAGGATAGGATAGAGGATAGGATAGGATGGAGGATAGGATAGGATTGAGGATAGGATAGAGGATGGAATAGGATAGATGATAGGATACGATAGAGGATAGGATATGATAGAGGATAGGTTAGGATATGAGATTGGATAGGATATGAGATTGGTTAGGATAGGATAGAGGATAGGATACGATAGAGGATAGGATAGGATAGAGGATAGGATACGATAGAAGATACGATATTATAGAGGATAGGATAGGTGATTGGATAGGATAGAGGATAGAATACGATAGAGGATAGGATAGGATGGAGGATAGGATAGGATAGAGGATAAGATAGGATAGTGGATAGGTTAAGATAGAGGATAGGATAGAATAGATGACAGGATAGGATAGAGGATAAGATAGGATAGAGGATAGGATAGGATAGAGGATAGGATAGGATAGAGGATAGGATATGATAGAGGATAGGATAGGATTGAGGATAGGATAGGATAGAGAATAGGATAGGATACATGGTATAATGGGGTAGAGGATCGAATAGGATAGAGGATTGGATAGGGGATTGGATAGGATAGAGGATAGGACAGGATAGAGCATACGATAGAGGATAGGATAGGATGGAGGATAGGATAGGATATGAGATTGGATAGGATAGAGGATAGGATAGGATAGAGGATAGGATAGGATAGAGGATAGGATAGGATAGAGGATAGGATAAGTAAGAGGATAGGATAGGATAGATTATAGGATAGAGGAAAGGATAGGATTGAGGATGGGATGGGGTAGAGGATAGGATAGGATAGAGGATAGGATAGGATAGAGGACAGGATAGGATAGAGGATAGGATACGATAGAGGATAGGATAGGATAGAGTATAGGTTAGGATAGAGGATAGGATTGGATTGAGGATAGGATAGGATAGAGAATAGAATAGGATAGAGGAGAGGATAGGATAGAGGATAGAATAGGATAGAGGATAGGATAGCATGGAGGATAGGATAGGATGGAGGATAGGATAGGATTGAGGATAGGATAGAGGATTGGATAGGATAGAGGATAGGATACGATAGAGGATAGGATTGGATTGAGGATAGGATAGGATAGAGGATAGTATAGGATAGAGGATCGGATAGGATAGAGGATAGGATAGGATAGAGGATAGGATAAGTAAGAGGATAGGATAGGATAGATTATAGGATAGAGGAAAGGATAGGATTGAGGATGGGATAGGATAGAGGATAGGATAGGATAGAGGATAGGATACGATAGAGGATAGGATAGGATAGAGGATAGGATAGGATTGAGGATAGGATAGAGGATTGGATAGGATAGAAGATAGGATACGATAGAGGATTAGGATATGATAGAGGATAGGATAATATATGAGATTGGATAGGATAGAGGATAGGATTTGATAGAGGATAGGATGCGATAGAAGATACGATATTATAGAGGAAAGGATAGGATAGAGAATAGGATAGGATAGAGGATAGGATAGGGGATTGGATAGGATAGAGGATAGGATAGGATAGAGGATAGGATAGAGGATTGGATAGGATAGAGGATAGGATAGGATAGAGGATAGGATAGGATAGAGGATAGGATCGGATTGAGGATAGGATAGGATAGAGGATAGAATAGGATAGAGGATTGGATAGCTTAGAGGATAGGATACGATAGAGGATAGGATAGGATAGAGGATAGGATTGGATTGAGTATAGGAGAGGATAGAGGATAGGATAGGGGATTGGATACGATAGAGGATAGGATACGATATAGCATACGATAGTGGATAGGATACGATATAGCATACGATAGAGGATAGGATAGGATAGAGGATAGGATAGGATTGAGGATAGGATAGGATAGTTGATAGAATAGGATAGAGGATAGGATATGATAGAGGATAGGATAGGATAGAGTATAGGATAGGATAGAAGATACGATATTATAGAGGAAAGGATATGATAGTGGATAGGATAGGACAGAGGATAGGATAGGGGATTGAATAGGATAGAGGATAGAATACTATAGAGGATAGGACAGGATAGAGGATAGGATAGGATAGAGGATAAGATAGGATAGTGGATAACATAAGATAGAGGATAGGATAGAATAGAGGGCAGGATAGGATAGAGGATAGGATAGGATAGAGGATAGGATAGGATAGATGATAAGATAGGATAGAGGATAGGATAGGATAGAGGATAGGATACGATAGAGGATAGGATATGATAGATGATAGGATTGGGTTGAGGATAGATAGGATAGAAGATAGAATAGGATAGAGGATAGGATAGCATAGAGGATTGGCTAGGATAGAGGATAGGATACGATAGAGGATAGGATAGGATAGAGGATAGGATATTATAGAGGATTGGATAGGATAGAAGATTGGATAGGATATGAGATTGGATAGGATAGAGGATAGGATAGGATAGAGGACAGGATAGGATAGAGGATAAGATAGGATAGAGGATAGGATAGGATAGAGGATAGGATAGGATAGAGTATAAGATAGGATAGAAGATACGATATTATAGAGGAAAGGATATGATAGTGGATAGGATAGGACAGAGGATAGGATAGGGGATTGAATAGGATAGAGGATAGAATACTATAGAGGATAGGACAGGATAGATGATAGGATAGGATAGAGGATAAGATAGGATAGTGGATAGGATAAGATAGAGGATAGGATAGAATAGAGGGCAGGATAGGATAGAGGATAGGATAGGATAGAGGACAGGATAGGATAGAGGATAAGATAGGATAGAGGATCGGATAGGATAGAGGATAGGATACGATAGAGGATAGGATATGATAGATGATAGGATAGGATAGTGGATAGGATAAGATAGAGGATAGGATAGAATAGAGGACAGGATAGGATAGAGGATACGATATTATAGAGGAAAGGATATGATAGTGGATAGGATAGGACAGAGGATAGGATAGGGGATTGAATAGGATAGAGGATAGAATACTATAGAGGATAGGACAGGATAGAGGATAGGATAGGATAGAGGATAGGATAGAGGATTGGATAGGATAGAGGATAGGATAGGATAGAGGATAGGATAGGATAGAGGATAGGATCGGATTGAGGATAGGATAGGATAGAGGATAGAATAGGATAGAGGATTGGATAGCTTAGAGGATAGGATACGATAGAGGATAGGATAGGATAGAGGATAGGATTGGATTGAGTATAGGAGAGGATAGAGGATAGGATAGGGGATTGGATACGATAGAGGATAGGATACGATATAGCATACGATAGTGGATAGGATACGATATAGCATACGATAGAGGATAGGATAGGATAGAGGATAGGATATGATAGAGGATAGGATAGGATAGAGTATAGGATAGGATAGAGTATAGGATAGGATAGAAGATACGATATTATAGAGGAAAGGATATGATAGTGGATAGGATAGGACAGAGGATAGGATAGGGGATTGAATAGGATAGAGGATAGAATACTATAGAGGATAGGACAGGATAGAGGATAGGATAGGATAGAGGATAAGATAGGATAGTGGATAGGATAAGATAGAGGATAGGATAGAATAGAGGGCAGGATAGGATAGAGGATAGGATACGATAGAGGATAGGATATGATAGATGATAGGATTGGGTTGAGGATAGATAGGATAGAAGATAGAATAGGATAGAGGATAGGATAGCATAGAGGATTGGATAGGATAGAGGATAGGATACGATAGAGGATAGGATAGGATAGAGGATAGGATATTATAGAGGATTGGATAGGATAGAAGATTGGATAGGATATGAGATTGGATAGGATAGAGGATAGGATAGGATAGAGGACAGGATAGGATAGAGGATAAGATAGGATAGAGGATAGGATAGGATAGAGGATAGGATAGGATAGAGTATAAGATAGGATAGAAGATACGATATTATAGAGGAAAGGATATGATAGTGGATAGGATAGGACAGAGGATAGGATAGGGGATTGAATAGGATAGAGGATAGAATACTATAGAGGATAGGACAGGATAGATGATAGGATAGGATAGAGGATAAGATAGGATAGTGGATAGGATAAGATAGAGGATAGGATAGAATAGAGGGCGGGATAGGATAGAGGATAGGATAGGATAGAGGACAGGATAGGATAGAGGATAAGATAGGATAGAGGATCGGATAGGATAGAGGATAGGATACGATAGAGGATAAGATATGATAGAGGATAGGATAGGATATGAGATTGGATAGGATAGGATATGAGATTGGATAGGATATGAGATTGGATAGGGTAGGATAGAGGATAGGATACGATAGAAGATACGATATTATAGAGGATAGGATAGGACAGAGGATAGGATAGGGGATTGGATAGGATAGAGGATAGAATGCGATAGAGGATAGGATAGGATAGAGGATAGGATAGTATAGAGGATATAATAGGATTGGGGATAGGATAGGATACAGGATAGAATAGGATAGAAGATAGGATAGCATAGAGGTTAGGATAGGATATAGGATAGGATAGGATTGAGGATAGGATAGGATAGTGGATTGGATAAGATAGAGGATAGGATAGAATAGAGGGCAGGATACGATAGAGGATAAGATAGGATAGAGGATAGGATAGGATAGAGGATAGGATAGGATAGAGGAGAGGATAGGATAGAGGAGAGGATAGGATAGAGGATAAGATAGGATAGTGGATAGGATAAGATAGAGGATAGGATAGAATAGAGGTCAGGTTAGGAGAGAGGATAGGATAGGATAGAGGATAGGATAGTATAGCGGATAGGATAGGATACAGGACAGGATAGGATAGAGGATAGGATAGGTTAGAGGATAGGATAGAGGATTGGATAGGGTAGAGGATAGGATACGATATAGCATACGATAGTGGATAGGATACGATATAGCATACGATAGAGGATAGGATAGGATAGAGGATTGGATAAGATAGAGGATAGGATACGATAGAGGATAGGATAGGATAGAGGATAGGATTGGATAGATGATAGATAGGATAGAGGATAGAATAGGATAGAGGATAGGATAGCATAGAGGATAGGATAGGATAGAGGATAGGATAGGATTGAGGATAGGATAGAGGATTGGATAGGATAGAAGATAGGATACGATAGAGGATAGGATATGATAGATGATAGGATTGGATTGAGGATAGATAGGATAGAGGATAGAATAGGATAGAGGATAGGATACGATAGAGGATAGGATACGATAGAGGATAGGATAGTATAGAGGATAGGATAGGACAGAGGATAGGATACGGTAGAGGATAGGATATGATAGAGGATAGGATAGGATAGAGTATAGGATAGGATAGAGTATAGGATAGGATGGAGGATAGGATAGAGGATAGGATACGGAAGAGGATAGGATAGAGGATAGGATAGGATAGAGGATAGGATAGGATAGAGGACAGGATAGGATAGAGGATAGGATACGATAGAGGATAGGATAGGATAGAGAATAGAATAGGATAGAGGATAGGATAGGATAGAGGATACTATAGAGGTATGGATAGGATACAGGATAGGATACGATAGAGGATAGGATAGGATTGGATTGAGGAGAGGATAGGATAGAGGATAGAATAGGATAGAGGATAAGATAGCATGGAGGATAGGATAGGATGGAGGATAGGATAGGATTGAGGATAGGATAGAGGATTGGATAGGATAGAGGACAGGATAGTATAGAGGATAGGATATGATACAGGATAGGATAGGATAGAGGATAGGATACGATAGAGGATAGGATATGATAGATGATAGGATTGGGTTGAGGATAGATAGGATAGAAGATAGAATAGGATAGAGGATAGGATAGCATAGAGGATTGGATAGGATAGAGGATAGGATACGATAGAGGATAGGATAGGATAGAGGATAGGATATTATAGAGGATTGGATAGGATAGAAGATTGGATAGGATATGAGATTGGATAGGATAGAGGATAGGATAGGATAGAGGACAGGATAGGATAGAGGATAAGATAGGATAGAGGTTAGGATAGGATAGAGGATAGGATAGGATAGAGTATAAGATAGGATAGAAGATACGATATTATAGAGGAAAGGATATGATAGTGGATAGGATAGGACAGAGGATAGGATAGGGGATTGAATAGGATAGCGGATAGAATACTATAGAGGATAGGACAGGATAGATGATAGGATAGGATAGAGGATAAGATAGGATAGTGGATAGGATAAGATAGAGGATAGGATAGAATAGAGGGCAGGATAGGATAGAGGATAGGATAGGATAGAGGACAGGATAGGATAGAGGATAAGATAGGATAGAGGATCGGATAGGATAGAGAATAGGATACGATAGAGGATAAGATATGATAGAGGATAGGATAGGATATGAGATTGGATAGGATAGGATATGAGATTGGATAGGGTAGGATAGAGGATAGGATACGATAGAAGATACGATATTATAGAGGATAGGATAGGACAGAGGATAGGATAGGGGATTGGATAGGATAGAGGATAGAATGCGATAGAGGATAGGATAGGATAGAGGATAGGATACGATAGATGATACGATATTATAGAGGAAAGGATAGGATAGAGAATAGGATAGGATAGAGGATAGGATAGTATAGAGGATATAATAGGATTGGGGATAGGATAGGATACAGGATAGAATAGGATAGAAGATAGGATAGCATAGAGGTTAGGATAGGATATAGGATAGGATAGGATTGAGGATAGGATAGGATAGTGGATTGGATAAGATAGAGGATAGGATAGAATAGAGGGCAGGATACGATAGAGGATAAGATAGGATAGAGGATAGGATAGGATAGAGGATAGGATAGGATAGAGGAGAGGATAGGATAGAGGATAAGATAGGATAGTGGATAGGATAAGATAGAGGATAGGATAGAATAGAGGACAGGTTAGGAGAGAGGATAAGATAGGATAGAGGATATGATAGGATAGAGGATAGGATAGTATAGCGGATAGGATAGGATACAGGACAGGATAGGATAGAGGATAGGATAGGATAGAGGATAGGATAGAGGATTGGATAGGGTAGTGGATAGGATACGATATAGCATACGATAGTGGATAGGATACGATATAGCATACGATAGAGGATAGGATAGGATAGAGGATTGGATAAGATAGAGGATAGGATACGATAGAGGATAGGATAGGATAGAGGATAGGATTGGATAGATGATAGATAGGATAGAGGATAGAATAGGATAGAGGATAGGATAGCATAGAGGATAGGATAGGGTAGAGGATAGGATAGGATTGAGGATAGGATAGAGGATTGGATAGGATAGAAGATAGGATACGATAGAGGATAGGATATGATAGATGATAGGATTGGATTGAGGATAGATAGGATAGAGGATAGAATAGGATAGAGGATAGGATACGATAGAGGATAGGATACGATAGAGGATAGGATAGGATAGAGAATAGGATAGGATTGAGGATAGGATAGGATAGAGAATAGGATAGGATACATGGTATAATAGGGTGGAGGATTGGATAGGGGATTGGATATGATAGATGATAGGATAGGATATGAGATTGGATAGGATAGAGGATAGGATAGGATAGAGGATAGGATAGGACAGAGAATAGAATAGGATAGAGGATAGGATAGGATAGAGGATACTATAGAGGTATGGATAGGATACAGGATAGGATACGATAGAGCATAGGATAGGATTGGATTGAGGAGAGGATAGGATAGAGGATAGAATAGGATAGAGGATAGGATAGCATGGAGGAAAGGATAGGATGGAGGATAGGATAGGATTGAGGATAGGATAGAGGATTGGATAGGATAGAGGACAGGATAGTATAGAGGATAGGATATGATACAGGATAGGATAGGATAGAGTATAGGATAGGATAGAAGATAGGATTGGATTGAGGATAGGATAGGATAGAGAACAGAATAGGATAGAGGATTGGATAGGACAGAGGATAGGATACGATAGAGGATAGGATAGGATAGAGGATAGGATTGGATTGAGGATAGGAGAGGATAGAGGATAGGATAGGAGATTGGATACGATAGAGGATAGGATACGATCTAGCATACAATAGAGGATAGGATACGATATAGCATACGATAGAGGATAGGATAGGATAGAGGATAGGATAGGTGGTTGGATAGGATAGAGCATAGGATATGATAGAGGATAGGATAGGATTGAGGATAGGATAGGATAGTTGATAGGATAGGATAGAGAATACTATAGAGGATAGGATAGGATAGGATAGGATAGAGGATAGGATTTGATAGAGGATAAAATGCGATAGAAGATACGATATTATAGAGGAAAGGATAGGATAGAGAATAGGATAGGATAGAGGATAGGATAGGATAGAGGATAGGATAGGATAGAGGATAGGATACGATAGAGGATAGGATTGGATTGAGGATAGGATAGGATAGAGGATAGGATAGGATAGAGGATAGGATAGGATTGAGGATAGGATAGAGGATTGGATAGGATAGAAGATAGGATACGATAGAGGATTAGGATATGATCGAGGATAGGATAATATATGAGATTGGATAGGATAGAGGATAGGATTTGATAGAGGACAGGATGCGATAGAAGATACGATATTATAGAGGAAAGGATAGGATAGAGAATAGGATAGGATAGAGGATAGGATAGGGGATTGGATAGGATAGAGGATAGGATAGGATAGAGGATAGGATAGAGGATTGGATAGGATAGAGGATAGGATAGGATAGAGGATAGGATAGGATAGAGGATAGGATCGGATTGAGGATAGGATAGGATAGAGGATAGGATAGGATAGAGGATAGGATACGATAGAGGATAGGATAGGATAGAGGATAGGATATTATAGAGGATTGGATAGGATAGAAGATAGAATACGATAGAGGATAGGACATGATAGAGGATAGGATAGGATATGAGATTGGATAGGATATGAGATTGGATAGGATAGAGGATAGGATAGGATAGAGGACAGGATAGGATAGAGGATAGGATAGGATAGAGGATAGGATATGATAGAGGATAGGATAGGTTAGAGTATAGGATAGGATAGAAGATACGATATTATAGAGGAAAGGATATGATAGTGGATAGGATAGGACAGAGGATAGGATAGGGGATTGAATAGGATAGAGGATTGGATAGGACAGAGGATAGGATACGATAGAGGATAGGATAGGATAGAGGATAGGATTGGATTGAGGATAGGAGAGGATAGAGGATAGGATAGGAGATTGGATACGATAGAGGATAGGATACGCTATAGCATACAATAGAGGATAGGATACGATATAGCATACGATAGAGGATAGGATAGGATAGAGGATAGGATAGGTGGTTGGATAGGATAGAGCATAGGATATGATAGAGGATAGGATAGGATTGAGGATAGGATAGGATAGTTGATAGGATAGGATAGAGAATACTATAGAGGATAGGATAGGATAGGATAGGATAGAGGATAGGATAGGATAGAGGATAGGATACGATAGAGGATAGGATATGATAGATGATAGGATTGGGTTGAGGATAGATAGGATAGAAGATAGAATAGGATAGAGGATAGGATAGCATAGAGGATTGGATAGGATAGAGGATAGGATACGATAGAGGATAGGATAGGATAGAGGATAGGATATTATAGAGGATTGGATAGGATAGAAGATTGGATAGGATATGAGATTGGATAGGATAGAGGATAGGATAGGATAGAGGACAGGATAGGATAGAGGATAAGATAGGATAGAGGTTAGGATAGGATAGAGGATAGGATAGGATAGAGTATAAGATAGGATAGAAGATACGATATTATAGAGGAAAGGATATGATAGTGGATAGGATAGGACAGAGGATAGGATAGGGGATTGAATAGGATAGCGGATAGAATACTATAGAGGATAGGACAGGATAGATGATAGGATAGGATAGAGGATAAGATAGGATAGTGGATAGGATAAGATAGAGGATAGGATAGAATAGAGGGCAGGATAGGATAGAGGATAGGATAGGATAGAGGACAGGATAGGATAGAGGATAAGATAGGATAGAGGATCGGATAGGATAGAGAATAGGATACGATAGAGGATAAGATATGATAGAGGATAGGATAGGATATGAGATTGGATAGGATAGGATATGAGATTGGATAGGGTAGGATAGAGGATAGGATACGATAGAAGATACGATATTATAGAGGATAGGATAGGACAGAGGATAGGATAGGGGATTGGATAGGATAGAGGATAGAATGCGATAGAGGATAGGATAGGATAGAGGATAGGATACGATAGATGATACGATATTATAGAGGAAAGGATAGGATAGAGAATAGGATAGGATAGAGGATAGGATAGTATAGAGGATATAATAGGATTGGGGATAGGATAGGATACAGGATAGAATAGGATAGAAGATAGGATAGCATAGAGGTTAGGATAGGATATAGGATAGGATAGGATTGAGGATAGGATAGGATAGTGGATTGGATAAGATAGAGGATAGGATAGAATAGAGGGCAGGATACGATAGAGGATAAGATAGGATAGAGGATAGGATAGGATAGAGGATAGGATAGGATAGAGGAGAGGATAGGATAGAGGATAAGATAGGATAGTGGATAGGATAAGATAGAGGATAGGATAGAATAGAGGACAGGTTAGGAGAGAGGATAAGATAGGATAGAGGATAGGATAGGATAGAGGATAGGATAGTATAGCGGATAGGATAGGATACAGGACAGGATAGGATAGAGGATAGGATAGGATAGAGGATAGGATAGAGGATTGGATAGGGTAGTGGATAGGATACGATATAGCATACGATAGTGGATAGGATACGATATAGCATACGATAGAGGATAGGATAGGATAGAGGATTGGATAAGATAGAGGATAGGATACGATAGAGGATAGGATAGGATAGAGGATAGGATTGGATAGATGATAGATAGGATAGAGGATAGAATAGGATAGAGGATAGGATAGCATAGAGGATAGGATAGGGTAGAGGATAGGATAGGATTGAGGATAGGATAGAGGATTGGATAGGATAGAAGATAGGATACGATAGAGGATAGGATATGATAGATGATAGGATTGGATTGAGGATAGATAGGATAGAGGATAGAATAGGATAGAGGATAGGATACGATAGAGGATAGGATACGATAGAGGATAGGATAGGATAGAGAATAGGATAGGATTGAGGATAGGATAGGATAGAGAATAGGATAGGATACATGGTACAATAGGGTGGAGGATTGGATAGGGGATTGGATATGATAGATGATAGGATAGGATATGAGATTGGATAGGATAGAGGATAGGATAGGATAGAGGATAGGATAGGACAGAGGATAGGATACGGTAGAGGATAGGATATGATAGAGGATAGGATACGATAGAGGATAGGATAGGATAGAGGATAGGATAGGATAGAGGATAGGATAGGATAGTTGATAGGATAGGATACAGGATAGGATAGGATAGAGGATAGGATAGGATAGAGGATAGGATAGTATAGAGGATACGATAGGATAGAGGATAGGATAGGACAGAGGATTGGATACGGATAGAGGATAGGATAGAATAGAGGATAGGATAGAGGATAGGATAGAGGATTGGATAGGATAGAGGATAGGATAGGATAGTTGATAGGATAGGATACAGGATAGGATAGGATAGAGGATAGGATAGGATAGAGGATAGGATAGTATAGAGGATAGGATAGGATAGAGGATAGGATAGGACAGAGGATTGGATACGGATAGAGGACAGGATAGAATAGAGGATAGGATGGAGGATAGGATAGGATAGAGGATAAGATAGTTTAGAGGATAACATAGGGGATTGGATAGGATAGAGGATAGGAGACGATAGAGGATAGGAAAGATTACAGGATAGGATACAGGATACGATATTATAGAGGATACGATATTATAGAGGATAGGATAGGATAGAGGATAGGATAGGATAGGATAGAGGATTGATACGATAGAGGATAGGATAGGATAGAGGATTTGATAGTACAGAGGATAGGATAGGATAGAGGATAAGATAATATAGAGGATAGGATGGGATACAGGATAGGATAGGATAGAGGATAGGATAGGATAGAGGATAGGATGGGATAGAGGATAGGATAGGATAGAGGATAGGATAGGATAGAGGATAGGATAGGGTAGAGGATAGGATAGGTTAGAGGATAGGATATTACAGGTGATATTATAGGATAGAGGATAGGATAGGATGTAGAATAGGATAGGATAGAGGAAAGGATAGGATGGAGGTTAGGATAGGATAGAGGATAAGATAGGATAGAGGACAACATAGGGGATTGGATAGGATAGAGGATAGGTGACCATAGAGGATAGGATAGGATTCATGATAGGATAGGAAAGATTACAGGATAGGATACAGGATACCATATTATAGAGGATAGGATAGGATAGAGGATAGGATAGGATAGAGGATAGGATAGGATAGAGGATAGGATAGGATAGGATATAGGATAGGATAGGATAGAGAATAGGATAGGATAGGATAGAGGATAGGATAGGATAGAGGATTGGATAGGATAGAGGATACCAAAGGATAGAGGATAGGATAGGATTGAGGATAGGATAGGAAAGAGGACAGGATAGGATACAGGATACGATATTATAGAGGATACGATATTATAGAGGATAGGATAGGATAGAGGATAGGATGGGAGGGAGGATAGGATAGGATAGAGGATAGGATGGAGGATAGGATAGGATAGAGGATAAGATAGTTTAGAGGATAACATAGGGGATTGGATAGGATAGAGGATAGGAGACGATAGAGGATAGGAAAGATTACAGGATAGGATACAGGATACGATATTATAGAGGATACGATATTATAGAGGATAGGATAGGATAGAGGATAGGATGGGATAGAGGACAGGATAGAATAGAGGATAGGATGGAGGATAGGATAGGATAGAGGATAAGATAGTTTAGAGGATAACATAGGGGATTGGATAGGATAGAGGATAGGAGACGATAGAGGATAGGAAAGATTACAGGATAGGATACAGGATACGATATTATAGAGGATACGATATTATAGAGGATAGGATAGGATAGAGGATAGGATAGGATAGGATAGAGGTTTGATACGATAGAGGATAGGATAGGATAGAGGATTTGATAGGACAGAGGATAGGATAGGATAGAGGATAAGATAATATAGAGGATAGGATGGGATACAGGATAGGATAGGATAGAGGATAGGATAGGATAGAGGATAGGATGGGATAGAGGATAGGATAGGATAGAGGATAGGATAGGATAGAGGATAGGATAGGGTAGAGGATAGGATAGGTTAGAGGATAGGATATTACAGGTGATATTATAGGATAGAGGATAGGATAGGATGGAGAATAGGATAGGATAGAGGAAAGGATAGGATGGAGGTTAGGATAGGATAGAGGATAAGATAGGATAGAGGACAACATAGGGGATTGGATAGGATAGAGGATAGGTGACCATAGAGGATAGGATAGGATTCATGATAGGATAGGAAAGATTACAGGATAGGATACAGGATACGATATTATAGAGGATAGGATAGGATAGAGGATAGGATAGGATAGAGGATAGGATAGGATAGAGGATAGGATAGGATAGAGGATAGGATAGGATAGAGGATAGGATAGGATAGGATATAGGATAGGATAGAGGATAGGATAGGATAGGATATAGGATAGGATAGGATAGAGAATAGGATAGGATAGGATAGAGGATAGGATAGGATAGAGGATTGGATAGGATAGAGGATACCAAAGGATAGAGGATAGGATAGGATTGAGGATAGGATAGGAAAGAGGACAGGATAGGATACAGGATACGATATTATAGAGGATACGATATTATAGAGGATAGGATAGGATAGAGGATAGGATGGGAGAGAGGATAGGATAGGATAGAGGATAGGATATAGGATTGGATAGGATAGAGGATAGGATCGGATAGGGGATTGGATAGGATTGAGGATAGGATAGGATAGAGGATAGGATAGGATAGTTGATAGGATAGGATAGAGGATAGGATAGGATAGAGGATAGGATAGGATAGTTGATAGGATAGGATACAGGATAGGATAGGATAGAGGATAGGATAGGATAGAGGATAGGATAGGATAGAGGATAGGATAGGATATAGGATAGGATAGGATAGAGGATAGGATAGGATAGAGGATAGGATAGGATAGAGGATTGGATAGGATAGAGGATAGGATAGGATGGAGGATAGGATAGGATAGAGGATAGGATAGGAGAGAGGATAGGATAGGACAGAGGATAGGATAGGATAGAGGATAGGATAGGATAGAGGATAGGATAGGATAGAGGATAGGATAGGATAGTTGATAGGATAGGATAGGATAGAGGATAGGATAGGATAGTTGATAGGATAGGATACAGGATAGGATAGGATAGGATAGAGGATAGAATAGGATAGAGGATAGGATAGGATAGAGGATAGGATTGGATAGAGGATATTATAGGACAGAGGATAGGATAGGATAGAGGATAGGATATTATAGAGGATAGGATAGGATAGAGGATAACATAGGGGATTGGATAGCATAGAGGATAGGAGACGATAGAGGATAGGAAAGAATTGAGGATAGGATAGGATAGAATATAGGATAGGATAGAGAATAGGATAGGATAGAGGATAGTATAGGATAGAGGATAGGATAGGATATAGGATAGGGTAGGATTGAGGATAGGATAGGATTGAGGATAGGATAGGAAAGAGGACAGGATAGGATACAGGATACGATATTATAGAGGATACGATATTATAGAGGATAGGATAGGATAGAGGATAGGATAGGATAGAGGATAGGATAGGATAGAGGATAGGATAGGAGAGAGGATAGGATAGGACAGAGGATATGATAGGATAGAGGATAGGATAGGATAGAGGATAGGATAGGATAGTTGATAGGATAGGATAGGATAGAGGATAGGATACGATAGAGGATAGGATAGAGAATAGGATAGGATAGAGGATAGGGGATTGGATCGGATACAGGATAGGAGACGGTAGAGGATTGGATAGGATAGAGGATAGGATAGGATAGAGGATATTATAGGATAGAGGATAGGATAGGATGGAGGATAGGATAGGATAGAGGATAGGATATAGGATTGGATAGGATAGAGGATAGGATATAGGATTGGATAGGATAGAGGATAGGATCGGATAGAGGATAGGATAGGATTGAGGATAGGAGAGGATAGAGCAGATGATAGAGCATAGGAAAGAATTGAGGATAGGATATAATAGAATATAGGATAGGATAGAGAATAGGATAGGATAGATAATATTATAGGATAGAGGATAGGATAGGATGGAGGATAGGATAGGATAGAGGATAGGATAGGATGGAGGTTAGGATAGGATAGAGGATAAGATAGGATAGAGGCTAACATAGGGGATTGGATAGGATAGAGGAGAGGAGACCATAGAGGATAGGATAGGATTGATGATAGGATAGGAAAGATTACAGGATAGGATACAGGATACGATATTATAGAGGATACGATATTATAGAGGATAGGATAGGATAGAGGATAGGATAGGATAGAGGATAGGATAGGATAGAGGATAGGATAGGATAGAGGATAGGATAGGATAGAGGATAGGATAGGATAGAGGATAGGATAGGATAGAGGATAGGATAGGATAGAGGATAGGATATTATAGGTGATATTATAGGATAGAGGATAGGATAGGATGGAGGATAGGATAGGATAGAGGATAGGATAGGATAGAGGATAGGATAGGATAGTTGATAGGATAGGATAGGATAGAGGATAGGATACGATAGAGGATAGGATAGGATAGAGGATAGGATAGGATAGAGGATAGGATAGGATAGAGGATAGGATAGGATATAGGATAGGATAGGATAGAGGATAGGATAGGATAGAGGATAGGATAGGATAGAGGATAAGATAGTTTAGAGTATAACATAGGGGATTGGATAGGATAGAGGATAGGAGACGATAGAGGATAGGAAAGATTACAGGATAGGATACAGGATACGATATTATAGAGGATACGATATTATAGAGGATAGGATAGGATAGAGGATAGGATAGGATAGAGGATAGGATAGGATAGAGGATAGGATAGGATAGAGGATAGGATAGGATAGAGGATAGGATAGGATAGAGGATAGGATAGGATAGAGGATAGGATAGGATAGAGGATAGGATAGGATAGAGGATAGGATAGGATAGAGGATAGGATAGGATAGAGGATAGGATAGGATAGAGGATAGGATAGGATAGAGGATAGGATAGGATAGAGGATAGGATAGGATAGAGGATAGGATAGGATAGAGGATAGGATAGGATAGAGGATAGGATAGGATAGAGGATAGGATAGGATAGAGGATAGGATAGGATAGAGGATAGGATAGGATAGAGGATAGGATAGGATAGAGGATAGGATAGGATAGAGGATAGGATAGGATAGAGGATAGGATAGGATAGAGGATAGGATAGGATAGAGGATAGGATATTATAGGTGATATTATAGGATAGAGGATAGGATAGGATGGAGGATAGGATAGGATAGAGGATAGGATAGGATAGAGGATAGGATAGGATAGTTGATAGGATAGGATAGGATAGAGGATAGGATACGATAGAGGATAGGATAGAGAATAGGATAGGATAGAGGATAGGGGATTGGATCGGATACAGGATAGGAGACGGTAGAGGATTGGATAGGATAGAGGATAGGATAGGATAGAGGATATTATAGGATAGAGGATAGGATAGGATGGAGGATAGGATAGGATAGAGGATAGGATATAGGATTGGATAGGATAGAGGATAGGATATAGGATTGGATAGGATAGAGGATAGGATCGGATAGAGGATAGGATAGGATTGAGGATAGGAGAGGATAGAGAAGATGATAGAGCATAGGAAAGAATTGAGGATAGGATATAATAGAATATAGGATAGGATAGAGAATAGGATAGGATAGATGATATTATAGGATAAAGGATAGGATAGGATGGAGGATAGGATAGGATAGAGGATAGGATAGGATGGAGGTTAGGATAGGATAGAGGATAAGATAGGATAGAGGATAACATAGGGGATTGGATAGGATAGAGGAGAGGAGACCATAGAGGATAGGATAGGATTGATGATAGGATAGGAAAGATTACAGGATAGGATACAGGATACGATATTATAGAGGATAGGATATTATAGAGGATAGGATAGGATAGAGGATAGGATAGGATAGAGGATAGGATAGGATAGAGGATAGGATAGGATAGAGGATAGGATAGGATAGAGGATAGGAGAGGATAGTGCACATGATAGAGCATAGGCAAGAATTCAGGATAGGATAGGATAGAATATAGGATAGGATAGAGAATAGGATAGGATAGATGATGTTATAGGATAGAGGATAGGATAGGATAGAGGATATTATAGGACAGAGGATAGGATAGGATAGAGGATAGGATATTATAGAGGATAGGATAGGATAGAGGATAACATAGGGGATTGGATAGCATAGAGGATAGGAGACGATAGAGGATAGGATAGGATAGAGGATAGGATAGGATAGATGATATTATAGGATAGAGGATAGGATAGGATAGAGGATAGGATAGGATAGAGGATAGGATATTATAGGTGATATTATAGGATAGAGGATAGGATAGGATGGAGGATAGGATAGGATAGAGGATAGGATAGGATAGAGGATAGGATAGGATAGTTGATAGGACAGGATAGGATAGAGGATAGGATACGATAGAGGATAGGATAGGATAGAGGATAGGATAGGATAGAGGATAGGATAGGATAGAGGATAGGATAGGATATAGGATAGGATAGGATAGAGGATAGGATAGGATATAGGATAGGATAGGATAGAGGATAGGATAGGATAGAGGATAGGATAGGATAGAGGATTGGATAGGATAGAGGATTGGATAGGATAGAGGATACCAAAGGATAGAGGATAGGATAGGATTGACGATAGGATAGGAAAGAGGACAGGATAGGATACAGGATACGATATTATAGAGGATACGATATTATAGAGGATAGGATAGGATAGAGGATAGGATGGGAGAGAGGATAGGATAGGATAGAGGATAGGATATAGGATTGGATAGGATAGAGGATAGGATCGGATAGAGGATTGGATAGGATTGAGGATAGGAGAGGATAGTGCAGATGATAGAGCATTGGAAAGAATTGAGGATAGGA
Source organism: Halictus rubicundus (assembly GCF_050948215.1). Taxonomy (NCBI): domain Eukaryota; kingdom Metazoa; phylum Arthropoda; class Insecta; order Hymenoptera; family Halictidae; genus Halictus; species Halictus rubicundus. The sequence goes on along the minus strand of NW_027488987.1, from coordinate 117,411 downwards.
TAGGATAGAATATAGGATAGGATAGTGAATAGGATAGGATAGAGGATAGGATAGAATAGAGGATAGGATAGGATAGAGGATAGGTTAGGATAGAGGATAGGATAGGATAGTTGATAGGATAGGATACAGGATAGGATAGGATAGAGGATAGGATAGGATAGAGGATAGGATAGGATAGAGGATAGGATAGGATAGAGGATAGGATAGGATAGAGGATTGGCTAGGATAGAGGATACCAAAGGATAGAAGATAGGATAGGATAGAGGATAGGATAGGATAGAGGATAGGATAGGAGAGAGGATAGGATAGGACAGAGGATAGGATAGGATAGAGGATAGGATAGGATAGAGGATAGGATAGGATGGAGGATAGGATAGGATAGTTGATAGGATAGGATAGGATAGAGGATAGGATAGGATAGTTGATAGGATAGGATACAGGATAGGATAGGATAGAGGATAGGATAGGATAGAGGATAGGAGACGATAGAGGATAGGAGACGATAGAGGATAGGATAGGATAGAGGATAGGATAGGATAGATGATATTATAGGATAGAGGCTAGGATAGGATGGAGGATAGGATAGGATAGAGGATAATATATAGGATTGGATAGGATAGAGGATAGGATCGGATAGAGGATAGGAGACGATTGAGGATAGGAGAGGATAGAGCAGATGATAGAGCATAGGAAAGAATTGAGGATAGGATAGGATAGAATATAGGATAGGATAGAGAATAGGATAGGATAGATGATATTATAGGATAGAAGATAGGATAGGATGGAGGATAGGATACGATAGAGGATAGGATATAGGATTGGATAGGATAGACGATAGCATAGGATAGAGGATAGGATAGGATAGAGGATCGGATAGGATAGAGGATAGGATAGGATAGAGGATTGGATAGGATAGAGGATAGGATAGGATAGAGGATAGGACAGGATAGAGGATAGGATAGGATAGAGGATAGGATAGAATAGAGGATAGTATAGGATAGAGGATAGGATAGGACAGAGGATAGGATAGGATACAGGATATGATATTATAGAGGATAGGATAGGATACAGGATACGATATTATAGAGGATACGATATTATAGAGGATAGGATAGGATAGAGGATAGGATACGATAAAGGATAGGATAGGATGGAGGATAGGATAGGATAGCGGATAGGATAGTATGGAGTATACGATAGAATTGAGGATAGGATAGGGTTGAGGATAGGATAGGATAGAGGATAGGAGAAGATAGAGGATAGGATAGGATAGAGGATAGGATACGATAGAGGATAGGATAGAGAAAAGGATAGGATAGAGGATAGGGGATTGGATCGGATACAGGATAGGAAACCGTAGAGGATTGGATAGGATAGAGGATAGGATAGGATAGAGGATATTATAGGATAGAGGATAGGATAGGATGGAGGATAGGATAGGATAGAGGATAAGATAGGATAGAGGATAACATAGTTCATTGGATAGGATAGAGAATAGGAGACCATAGAGGATAGGATAGGATTGATGATAGGATAGGAAAGATTACAGGATAGGATACAGTATACGATATTATAGAGAATACGATATTATAGAGGATACGATATTATAGAGGATAGGATAGGATAGAGGATAGGATAGGATACAGGATAGGATGGGATAGACTATAGGATAGGATAGGATAGGATAGAGGATAGGATAGGATAGAGGATAGGATAGGATAGAGGATAGGATAGGACAGAGGATAGGATAGGATAGAGGATAGGATAGGATAGGATAGAGGATAGGATAGGATAGTTGATAGAATAGGATACAGGATAGGATAGGATAGAGGATAGGATAGGATAGAGGATAGGATAGGATAGAGGATAGGATAGGATAGAGGATAGGATAGGATAGAGGATAGGATAGGATATAGGATAGGATAGGATAGGGGATACCAAAGGATAGAGGATAGGATAGGACTGAGGATAGGATAGGAAAGAGGACAGGATAGGATACAGGATACGATATTATAGAGGATACGATATTATAGAGGATAGGATAGGATAGAGGATAGGATAGGATAGAGGATAGGATAGGATAGAGGATAGGAGAGGATAGTGCACACGATAGAGCATAGGCAAGAATTCAGGATAGGATAGAATAGAATATAGGACAGGATAGAGAATAGGATACGATAGATGATGTTATAGGATAGAGGATAGGATAGGATAGAGGATATTATAGGACAGAGGATAGGATAGGATAGAGGACAGGATATTATAGAGGATAGGATAGGATAGAGGATAGGATAGGATAGATCATATTATAGGATAGAGGCTAGGATAGTATGGAGGATAGGATAGGATAGAGGATAGGATATATGATTGGATAGGATAGAGGATAGGATCGGATAGAGGATAGGATAGGATTGAGGATAGGAGAGGATAGAGCAGATGATAGAGCATAGGAAAGAATTGAGGATAGGATAGGATAGAATATAGGATAGGATAGAGAATAGGATAGGATAGATGATATTATAGGATAGAGGATATGATAGGATGGAGGATAGGATAGGATAGAGGATAGGATAGGATAGAGGATTGGATAGGATAGAGGATGGGACAGGATAGAGGATAGGATAGGATAGAGGATAGGATAGGATAGAGGATAGGACAGGATAGAGGATAGGATAGGATAGAGGATAGGATAGAATAGAGGATAGTATAGGATAGAGGATAGGATAGGACAGAGGATAGGATAGGATACAGGATACGATATTATAGAGGATAGGATAGGATACAGGATACGATATTATAGAGGATACGATATTATAGAGGATAGGATAGGATAGAGGATAGGATACGATAAAGGATAGGATAGGATGGAGGATAGGATAGGATAGCGGATAGGATAGTATGGAGTATACGATAGAATTGAGGATAGGATAGGGTTGAGGATAGGATAGGATAGAGGATAGGAGAAGATAGAGGATAGGATAGGATAGAGGATAGGATACGATAGAGGATAGGATAGAGAAAAGGATAGGATAGAGGATAGGGGATTGGATCGGATACAGGATAGGAAACCGTAGAGGATTGGATAGGATAGAGGATAGGATAGGATAGAGGATATTATAGGATAGAGGATAGGATAGGATGGAGGATAGGATAGGATAGAGGATAAGATAGGATAGAGGATAACATAGTTGATTGGAATATTATAGAGAATAGGAGACCATAGAGGATAGGATAGGATTGATGATAGGATAGGAAAGATTACAGGATAGGATACAGTATACGATATTATAGAGAATACGATATTATAGAGGATACGATATTATAGAGGATAGGATAGGATAGAGGATAGGATAGGATACAGGATAGGATGGGATAGACTATAGGATAGGATAGGATAGGATAGAGGATAGGATAGGATAGAGGATAGGATAGGATAGAGGATAGGATAGGACAGAGGATAGGATAGGATAGAGGATAGGATAGGATAGGATAGAGGATAGGATAGGATAGTTGATAGAATAGGATACAGGATAGGATAGGATAGAGGATAGGATAGGATAGATGATAGGATAGGATAGAGGATAGGATAGGATAGAGGATAGGATAGGATAGAGGATAGGATAGGATATAGGATAGGATAGGATAGGGGATACCAAAGGATAGAGGATAGGATAGGACTGAGGATAGGATAGGAAAGAGGACAGGATAGGATACAGGATACGATATTATAGAGGATACGATAGGATAGAGGATAGGATAGGATAGAGGATAGGAGAGGATAGTGCACACGATAGAGCATAGGCAAGAATTCAGGATAGGATAGAATAGAATATAGGACAGGATAGAGAATAGGATACGATAGATGATGTTATAGGATAGAGGATAGGATAGGATAGAGGATATTATAGGACAGAGGATAGGATAGGATAGAGGATAGGATATTATAGAGGATAGGATAGGATAGAGGATAACTTAGGGGATTGGATAGCATAGAGGATAGGAGACGATAGAGGATAGGATAGGATAGAGGATAGGATAGGATAGATCATATTATAGGATAGAGGCTAGGATAGTATGGAGGACAGGATAGGATAGAGGATAGGATATAGGATTGGATAGGATAGAGGATAGGATCGGATAGAGGATAGGATAGGATTGAGGATAGGAGAGGATAGAGCAGATGATAGAGCATAGGAAAGAATTGAGGATAGGATAGGATAGAATATAGGATAGGATAGAGAATAGGATAGGATAGATGATATTATAGGATAGAGGATATGATAGGATGGAGGATAGGATAGGATAGAGGATAGGATAGGATAGAGGATTGGATAGGATAGAGGATGGGACAGGATAGAGGATAGGATAGGATAGAGGATAGGATAGGATAGAGGATAGGATAGGATAGAGGATAGGATAGGACAGAGGATAGGATAGGATACAGGATACGATATTATAGAGGATACGATATTATAGAGGATAGGATAGGATAGAGGATAGGATAGGATAGGATAGAGGATTGATACGATAGAGGATAGGATAGGATAGAGGATTTGATAGGACAGAGGATAGGATAGGATAGAGGATAAGATAATATAGAGGATAGGATGGGATACAGGATAGGATAGGATAGAGGATAGGATAGGATAGAGGATAGGATGGGATAGAGGATAGGATAGGATAGAGGATAGGATAGGATAGAGGATAGGATAGGGTAGAGGATAGGATAGGTTAGAGGATAGGATATTACAGGTGATATTATAGGATAGAGGATAGGATAGGATGGAGAATAGGATAGGATAGAGGAAAGGATAGGATGGAGGTTAGGATAGGATAGAGGATAAGATAGGATAGAGGACAACATAGGGGATTGGATAGGATAGAGGATAGGTGACCATAGAGGATAGGATAGGATTCATGATAGGATAGGAAAGATTACAGGATAGGATACAGGATACGATATTATAGAGGATAGGATAGGATAGAGGATAGGATAGTATAGAGGATAGGATAGGATAGAGGATAGGATAGGATAGAGGATAGGATAGGATAGAGGATAGGATAGGATAGGATATAGGATAGGATAGGATAGAGAATAGGATAGGATAGGATAGAGGATAGGATAGGATAGAGGATTGGATAGGATAGAGGATACCAAAGGATAGAGGATAGGATAGGATTGAGGATAGGATAGGAAAGAGGACAGGATAGGATACAGGATACGATATTATAGAGGATACGATATTATAGAGGATAGGATAGGATAGAGGATAGGATGGGAGAGAGGATAGGATAGGATAGAGGATAGGATATAGGATTGGATAGGATAGAGGATAGGATCGGATAGGGGATTGGATAGGATTGAGGATAGGATAGGATAGAGGATAGGATAGGATAGTTGATAGGATAGGATAGAGGATAGGATAGGATAGAGGATAGGATAGGATAGTTGATAGGATAGGATACAGGATAGGATAGGATAGAGGATAGGATAGGATAGAGGATAGGATAGGATAGAGGATAGGATAGGATATAGGATAGGATAGGATAGAGGATAGGATAGGATAGAGGATAGGATAGGATAGAGGATAGGATAGGATATAGGATAGGATAGGATAGAGGATAGGATAGGATAGAGGATAGGATAGGATAGAGGATAGGATAGGATAGAGGATAGGATAGGATAGTTGATAGGATAGGATAGGATAGAGGATAGGATAGGATAGTTGATAGGATAGGATACAGGATAGGATAGGATACAGGATAGGATAGGATAGGATAGAGGTTAGAATAGGATAGAGGATAGGATAGGATAGAGGATAGGATTGGATAGAGGATATTATAGGACAGAGGATAGGATAGGATAGAGGATAGGATATTATAGAGGATAGGATAGGATAGAGGATAACATAGGGGATTGGATAGCATAGAGGATAGGAGACGATAGAGGATAGGGAAGAATTGAGGATAGGATAGGATAGAATATAGGATAGGATAGAGAATAGGATAGGATAGAGGATAGTATAGGATAGAGGATAGGATAGGATATAGGATAGGGTAGGATTGAGGATAGGATAGGATTGAGGATAGGATAGGAAAGAGGACAGGATAGGATACAGGATACGATATTATAGAGGATACGATATTATAGAGGATAGGATAGGATAGAGGATAGGATAGGATAGAGGATAGGATAGGATAGAGGATAGGATAGGAGAGAGGATAGGATAGGACAGAGGATATGATAGGATAGAGGATAGGATAGGATAGAGGATAGGATAGGATAGTTGATAGGATAGGATAGGATAGAGGATAGGATACGATAGAGGATAGGATAGAGAATAGGATAGGATAGAGGATAGGGGATTGGATCGGATACAGGATAGGAGACGGTAGAGGATTGGATAGGATAGAGGATAGGATAGGATAGAGGATATTATAGGATAGAGGATAGGATAGGATGGAGGATAGGATAGGATAGAGGATAGGATATAGGATTGGATAGGATAGAGGATAGGATATAGGATTGGATAGGATAGAGGATAGGATCGGATAGAGGATAGGATAGGATTGAGGATAGGAGAGGATAGAGCAGATGATAGAGCATAGGAAAGAATTGAGGATAGGATATAATAGAATATAGGATAGGATAGAGAATAGGATAGGATAGATAATATTATAGGATAGAGGATAGGATAGGATGGAGGATAGGATAGGATAGAGGATAGGATAGGATGGAGGTTAGGATAGGATAGAGGATAAGATAGGATAGAGGATACCAAAGGATAGAGGATAGGATAGGATGGAGGATAGGATAGGATAGAGGATAGGATAGGAGAGAGGATAGGATAGGACAGAGGATAGGATAGGATAGAGGATAGGATAGGATAGAGGATAGGATAGGATAGAGGATAGGATAGGATAGTTGATAGGATAGGATAGGATAGAGGATAGGATAGGATAGTTGATAGGATAGGATACAGGATAGGATAGGATACAGGATAGGATAGGATAGGATAGAGGTTAGAATAGGATAGAGGATAGGATAGGATAGAGGATAGGATTGGATAGAGGATATTATAGGACAGAGGATAGGATAGGATAGAGGATAGGATATTATAGAGGATAGGATAGGATAGAGGATAACATAGGGGATTGGATAGCATAGAGGATAGGAGACGATAGAGGATAGGGAAGAATTGAGGATAGGATAGGATAGAATATAGGATAGGATAGAGAATAGGATAGGATAGAGGATAGTATAGGATAGAGGATAGGATAGGATATAGGATAGGGTAGGATTGAGGATAGGATAGGATTGAGGATAGGATAGGAAAGAGGACAGGATAGGATACAGGATACGATATTATAGAGGATACGATATTATAGAGGATAGGATAGGATAGAGGATAGGATAGGATAGAGGATAGGATAGGATAGAGGATAGGATAGGAGAGAGGATAGGATAGGACAGAGGATATGATAGGATAGAGGATAGGATAGGATAGAGGATAGGATAGGATAGTTGATAGGATAGGATAGGATAGAGGATAGGATACGATAGAGGATAGGATAGAGAATAGGATAGGATAGAGGATAGGGGATTGGATCGGATACAGGATAGGAGACGGTAGAGGATTGGATAGGATAGAGGATAGGATAGGATAGAGGATATTATAGGATAGAGGATAGGATAGGATGGAGGATAGGATAGGATAGAGGATAGGATATAGGATTGGATAGGATAGAGGACAGGATATAGGATTGGATAGGATAGAGGATAGGATCGGATAGAGGATAGGATAGGATTGAGGATAGGAGAGGATAGAGCAGATGATAGAGCATAGGAAAGAATTGAGGATAGGATATAATAGAATATAAGATAGGATAGAGAATAGGATAGGATAGATAATATTATAGGATAGAGGATAGGATAGGATGGAGGATAGGATAGGATAGAGGATAGGATAGGATGGAGGTTAGGATAGGATAGAGGATAAGATAGGATAGAGGCTAACATAGGGGATTGGATAGGATAGAGGAGAGGAGACCATAGAGGATAGGATAGGATTGATGATAGGATAGGAAAGATTACAGGATAGGATACAGGATACGATATTATAGAGGATACGATATTATAGAGGATAGGATAGGATAGAGGATAGGATAGGATAGAGGATAGGATAGGATAGAGGATAGGATAGGATAGAGGATAGGATAGGATAGAGGATAGGATAGGATAGAGGATAGGATAGGATAGAGGATAGGATAGGATAGAGGATAGGATAGGATAGAGGATAGGATAGGATAGAGGATAGGATAGGATAGAGGATAGGATAGGGTAGAGGATAGGATAGGATAGAGGATAGGATAGGATAGAGGATAGGATAGGATAGAGGATAGGATAGGATAGAGGATAGGATAGGATAGAGGATAGGATAGGATAGAGGATAGGATAGGATAGAGGATAGGATAGGATAGAGGATAGGATAGGATAGAGGATAGGATAGGATAGAGGATAGGATAGGATAGAGGATAGGATATTATAGGTGATATTATAGGATAGAGGATAGGATAGGATGGAGGATAGGATAGGATAGAGGATAGGATAGGATAGAGGATAGGATAGGATAGTTGATAGGATAGGATAGGATAGAGGATAGGATACGATAGAGGATAGGATAGAGAATAGGATAGGATAGAGGATAGGGGATTGGATCGGATACAGGATAGGAGACGGTAGAGGATTGGATAGGATAGAGGATAGGATAGGATAGAGGATATTATAGGATAGAGGATAGGATAGGATGGAGGATAGGATAGGATAGAGGATAGGATATAGGATTGGATAGGATAGAGGATAGGATATAGGATTGGATAGGATAGAGGATAGGATCGGATAGAGGATAGGATAGGATTGAGGATAGGAGAGGATAGAGAAGATGATAGAGCATAGGAAAGAATTGAGGATAGGATATAATAGAATATAGGATAGGATAGAGAATAGGATAGGATAGATGATATTATAGGATAGAGGATAGGATAGGATGGAGGATAGGATAGGATAGAGGATAGGATAGGATGGAGGTTAGGATAGGATAGAGGATAAGATAGGATAGAGGATAACATAGGGGATTGGATAGGATAGAGGAGAGGAGACCATAGAGGATAGGATAGGATTGTTGATAGGATAGGAAAGATTACAGGATAGGATACAGGATACGATATTATAGAGGATACGATATTATAGAGGATAGGATAGGATAGAGGATAGGATAGGATAGAGGATAGGATAGGATAGAGGATAGGATAGGATAGAGGATAGGATAGGATAGAGGATAGGAGAGGATAGTGCACATGATAGAGCATAGGCAAGAATTCAGGATAGGATAGGATAGAATATAGGATAGGATAGAGAATAGGATAGGATAGATGATGTTATAGGATAGAGGATAGGGTAGGATAGAGGATATTATAGGACAGAGGATAGGATAGGATAGAGGATAGGATATTATAGAGGATAGGATAGGATAGAGGATAACATAGGGGATTGGATAGCATAGAGGATAGGAGACGATAGAGGATAGGATAGGATAGAGGATAGGATAGGATAGATGATATTATAGGATAGAGGATAGGATAGGATAGAGGATAGGATAGGATAGAGGATAGGATATTATAGGTGATATTATAGGATAGAGGATAGGATAGGATGGAGGATAGGATAGGATAGAGGATAGGATAGGATAGAGGATAGGATAGGATAGTTGATAGGACAGGATAGGATAGAGGATAGGATACGATAGAGGATAGGATAGGATAGAGGATAGGATAGGATAGAGGATAGGATAGGATAGAGGATAGGATAGGATATAGGATAGGATAGGATAGAGGATAGGATAGGATATAGGATATAGGATAGGATAGGATAGAGGATAGGATAGGATAGAGGATAGGATAGGATAGAGGATTGGATAGGATAGAGGATTGGATAGGATAGAGGATACCAAAGGATAGAGGATAGGATAGGATTGACGATAGGATAGGAAAGAGGACAGGATAGGATACAGGATACGATATTATAGAGGATACGATATTATAGAGGATAGGATAGGATAGAGGATAGGATGGGAGAGAGGATAGGATAGGATAGAGGATAGGATATAGGATTGGATAGGATAGAGGATAGGATCGGATAGAGGATTGGATAGGATTGAGGATAGGAGAGGATAGTGCAGATGATAGAGCATTGGAAAGAATTGAGGATAGGATAGGATAGAATATAGGATAGGATAGTGAATAGGATAGGATAGAGGATAGGATAGGATAGAGGATAGGATAGGATAGAGGATAGGTTAGGATAGAGGATAGGATAGGATAGTTGATAGGATAGGATACAGGATAGGATAGGATAGAGGATAGGATAGGATAGAGGATAGGATAGGATAGAGGATAGGATAGGATAGAGGATAGGATAGGATAGAGGATTGGCTAGGATAGAGGATACCAAAGGATAGATGATAGGATAGGATAGAGGATAGGATAGGATAGAGGATAGGATAGGAGAGAGGATAGGATAGGACAGAGGATAGGATAGGATAGAGGATAGGATAGGATAGAGGATAGGATAGGATGGAGGATAGGATAGGATAGTTGATAGGATAGGATAGGATAGAGGATAGGATAGGATAGTTGATAGGATAGGATACAGGATAGGATAGGATAGAGGATAGGATAGGATAGAGGATAGGATAGGATAGAGGATAGGAGACGATAGAGGATAGGATAGGATAGAGGATAGGATAGGATAGATGATATTATAGGATAGAGGCTAGGATAGGATGGAGGATAGGATAGGATAGAGGATAATATATAGGATTGGATAGGATAGAGGATAGGATCGGATAGAGGATAGGAGACGATTGAGGATAGGAGAGGATAGAGCAGATGATAGAGCATAGGAAAGAATTGAGGATAGGATAGGATAGAATATAGGATAGGATAGAGAATAGGATAGGATAGATGATATTATAGGATAGAAGATAGGATAGGATGGAGGATAGGATACGATAGAGGATAGGATATAGGATTGGATAGGATAGACGATAGCATAGGATAGAGGATAGGATAGGATTGAGGATAGGAGAGGATAGTGCAGATGATAGAGCATTGGAAAGAATTGAGGATAGGATAGGATAGAATATAGGATAGGATAGTGAATAGGATAGGATAGAGGATAGGATAGGATAGAGGATAGGATAGGATAGAGGATAGGTTAGGATAGAGGATAGGATAGGATAGTTGATAGGATAGGATACAGGATAGGATAGGATAGAGGATAGGATAGGATAGAGGATAGGATAGGATAGAGGATAGGATAGGATAGAGGATAGGATAGGATAGAGGATTGGCTAGGATAGAGGATACCAAAGGATAGATGAGAGGATAGGATAGAGGATAGGATAGGATAGAGGATAGGATAGGAGAGAGGATAGGATAGGACAGAGGATAGGATAGGATAGAGGATAGGATAGGATAGAGGATAGGATAGGATGGAGGATAGGATAGGATAGTTGATAGGATAGGATAGGATAGAGGATAGGATAGGATAGTTGATAGGATAGGATACAGGATAGGATAGGATAGAGGATAGGATAGGATAGAGGATAGGAGACGATAGAGGATAGGAGACGATAGAGGATAGGATAGGATAGAGGATAGGATAGGATAGATGATATTATAGGATAGAGGCTAGGATAGGATGGAGGATAGGATAGGATAGAGGATAATATATAGGATTGGATAGGATAGAGGATAGGATCGGATAGAGGATAGGAGACGATTGAGGATAGGAGAGGATAGAGCAGATGATAGAGCATAGGAAAGAATTGAGGATAGGATAGGATAGAATATAGGATAGGATAGAGAATAGGATAGGATAGATGATATTATAGGATAGAAGATAGGATAGGATGGAGGATAGGATACGATAGAGGATAGGATATAGGATTGGATAGGATAGACGATAGCATAGGATAGAGGATAGGATAGGATAGAGGATCGGATAGGATAGAGGATAGGATAGGATAGAGGATTGGATAGGATAGAGGATAGGATAGGATAGAGGATAGGACAGGATAGAGGATAGGATAGGATAGAGGATAGGATAGAATAGAGGATAGTATAGGATAGAGGATAGGATAGGACAGAGGATAGGATAGGATACAGGATATGATATTATAGAGGATAGGATAGGATACAGGATACGATATTATAGAGGATACGATATTATAGAGGATAGGATAGGATAGAGGATAGGATACGATAAAGGATAGGATAGGATGGAGGATAGGATAGGATAGCGGATAGGATAGTATGGAGTATACGATAGAATTGAGGATAGGATAGGGTTGAGGATAGGATAGGATAGAGGATAGGAGAAGATAGAGGATAGGATAGGATAGAGGATAGGATACGATAGAGGATAGGATAGAGAAAAGGATAGGATAGAGGATAGGGGATTGGATCGGATACAGGATAGGAAACCGTAGAGGATTGGATAGGATAGAGGATAGGATAGGATAGAGGATATTATAGGATAGAGGATAGGATAGGATGGAGGATAGGATAGGATAGAGGATAAGATAGGATAGAGGATAACATAGTTGATTGGATAGGATAGAGAATAGGAGACCATAGAGGATAGGATAGGATTGATGATAGGATAGGAAAGATTACAGGATAGGATACAGTATACGATATTATAGAGAATACGATATTATAGAGGATACGATATTATAGAGGACAGGATAGGATAGAGGATAGGATAGGATACAGGATAGGATGGGATAGACTATAGGATAGGATAGGATAGGATAGAGGATAGGATAGGATAGAGGATAGGATAGGATAGAGGATAGGATAGGACAGAGGATAGGATAGGATAGAGGATAGGATAGGATAGGATAGAGGATAGGATAGGATAGTTGATAGAATAGGATACAGGATAGGATAGGATAGAGGATAGGATAGGATAGAGGATAGGATAGGATAGAGGATAGGATAGGATTGAGGATAGGATAGGATAGAGGATAACTTAGGGGATTGGATAGCATAGAGGATAGGAGACGATAGAGGATAGGATAGGATAGAGGATAGGATAGGATAGATCATATTATAGGATAGAGGCTAGGATAGTATGGAGGACAGGATAGGATAGAGGATAGGATATAGGATTGGATAGGATAGAGGATAGGATCGGATAGAGGATAGGATAGGATTGAGGATAGGAGAGGATAGAGCAGATGATAGAGCATAGGAAAGAATTGAGGATAGGATAGGATAGAGGATAGGATAGGATAGTTGATAGGATAGGATAGGATAGAGGATAGGATACGATAGAGGATAGGATAGAGAATAGGATAGGATAGAGGATAGGGGATTGGATCGGATACAGGATAGGAGACGGTAGAGGATTGGATAGGATAGAGGATAGGATAGGATAGAGGATATTATAGGATAGAGGATAGGATAGGATGGAGGATAGGATAGGATAGAGGATAGGATATAGGATTGGATAGGATAGAGGATAGGATATAGGATTGGATAGGATAGAGGATAGGATCGGATAGAGGATAGGATAGGATTGAGGATAGGAGAGGATAGAGAAGATGATAGAGCATAGGAAAGAATTGAGGATAGGATATAATAGAATATAGGATAGGATAGAGAATAGGATAGGATAGATGATATTATAGGATAGAGGATAGGATAGGATGGAGGATAGGATAGGATAGAGGATAGGATAGGATGGAGGTTAGGATAGGATAGAGGATAAGATAGGATAGAGGATAACATAGGGGATTGGATAGGATAGAGGAGAGGAGACCATAGAGGATAGGATAGGATTGATGATAGGATAGGAAAGATTACAGGATAGGATACAGGATACGATATTATAGAGGATACGATATTATAGAGGATAGGATAGGATAGAGGATAGGATAGGATAGAGGATAGGATAGGATAGAGGATAGGATAGGATAGAGGATAGGATAGGATAGAGGATAGGAGAGGATAGTGCACATGATAGAGCATAGGCAAGAATTCAGGATAGGATAGGATAGAATATAGGATAGGATAGAGAATAGGATAGGATAGATGATGTTATAGGATAGAGGATAGGATAGGATAGAGGATATTATAGGACAGAGGATAGGATAGGATAGAGGATAGGATATTATAGAGGATAGGATAGGATAGAGGATAACATAGGGGATTGGATAGCATAGAGGATAGGAGACGATAGAGGATAGGATAGGATAGAGGATAGGATAGGATAGATGATATTATAGGATAGAGGATAGGATAGGATAGAGGATAGGATAGGATAGAGGATAGGATATTATAGGTGATATTATAGGATAGAGGATAGGATAGGATGGAGGATAGGATAGGATAGAGGATAGGATAGGATAGAGGATAGGATAGGATAGTTGATAGGACAGGATAGGATAGAGGATAGGATACGATAGAGGATAGGATAGGATAGAGGATAGGATAGGATAGAGGATAGGATAGGATAGAGGATAGGATAGGATATAGGATAGGATAGGATAGAGGATAGGATAGGATATAGGATAGGATAGGATAGAGGATAGGATAGGATAGAGGATAGGATAGGATAGAGGATTGGATAGGATAGAGGATTGGATAGGATAGAGGATACCAAAGGATAGAGGATAGGATAGGATTGACGATAGGATAGGAAAGAGGACAGGATAGGATACAGGATACGATATTATAGAGGATACGATATTATAGAGGATAGGATAGGATAGAGGATAGGATGGGAGAGAGGATAGGATAGGATAGAGGATAGGATATAGGATTGGATAGGATAGAGGATAGGATCGGATAGAGGATTGGATAGGATTGAGGATAGGAGAGGATAGTGCAGATGATAGAGCATTGGAAAGAATTGAGGATAGGATAGGATAGAATATAGGATAGGATAGTGAATAGGATAGGATAGAGGATAGGATAGGATAGAGGATAGGATAGGATAGAGGATAGGTTAGGATAGAGGATAGGATAGGATAGTTGATAGGATAGGATACAGGATAGGATAGGATAGAGGATAGGATAGGAGAGAGGATAGGATAGGACAGAGGATAGGATAGGATAGAGGATAGGATAGGATAGAGGATAGGATAGGATGGAGGATAGGATAGGATAGAGGATAGGATAGGATAGAGGATAGGATAGGAGAGAGGATAGGATAGGACAGAGGATAGGATAGGATAGAGGATAGGATAGGATAGAGGATAGGATAGGATGGAGGATAGGATAGGATAGTTGATAGGATAGGATAGGATAGAGGATAGGATAGGATAGTTGATAGGATAGGATACAGGATAGGATAGGATAGAGGATAGGATAGGATAGAGGATAGGAGACGATAGAGGATAGGAGACGATAGAGGATAGGATAGGATAGAGGATAGGATAGGATAGATGATATTATAGGATAGAGGCTAGGATAGGATGGAGGATAGGATAGGATAGAGGATAATATATAGGATTGGATAGGATAGAGGATAGGATCGGATAGAGGATAGGAGACGATTGAGGATAGGAGAGGATAGAGCAGATGATAGAGCATAGGAAAGAATTGAGGATAGGATAGGATAGAATATAGGATAGGATAGAGAATAGGATAGGATAGATGATATTATAGGATAGAAGATAGGATAGGATGGAGGATAGGATACGATAGAGGATAGGATATAGGATTGGATAGGATAGACGATAGCATAGGATAGAGGATAGGATAGGATAGAGGATCGGATAGGATAGAGGATAGGATAGGATAGAGGATTGGATAGGATAGAGGATAGGATAGGATAGAGGATAGGACAGGATAGAGGATAGGATAGGATAGAGGATAGGATAGAATAGAGGATAGTATAGGATAGAGGATAGGATAGGACAGAGGATAGGATAGGATACAGGATATGATATTATAGAGGATAGGATAGGATACAGGATACGATATTATAGAGGATACGATATTATAGAGGATAGGATAGGATAGAGGATAGGATACGATAAAGGATAGGATAGGATGGAGGATAGGATAGGATAGCGGATAGGATAGTATGGAGTATACGATAGAATTGAGGATAGGATAGGGTTGAGGATAGGATAGGATAGAGGATAGGAGAAGATAGAGGATAGGATAGGATAGAGGATAGGATACGATAGAGGATAGGATAGAGAAAAGGATAGGATAGAGGATAGGGGATTGGATCGGATACAGGATAGGAAACCGTAGAGGATTGGATAGGATAGAGGATAGGATAGGATAGAGGATATTATAGGATAGAGGATAGGATAGGATGGAGGATAGGATAGGATAGAGGATAAGATAGGATAGAGGATAACATAGTTGATTGGATAGGATAGAGAATAGGAGACCATAGAGGATAGGATAGGATTGATGATAGGATAGGAAAGATTACAGGATAGGATACAGTATACGATATTATAGAGAATACGATATTATAGAGGATACGATATTATAGAGGACAGGATAGGATAGAGGATAGGATAGGATACAGGATAGGATGGGATAGACTATAGGATAGGATAGGATAGGATAGAGGATAGGATAGGATAGAGGATAGGATAGGATAGAGGATAGGATAGGACAGAGGATAGGATAGGATAGAGGATAGGATAGGATAGGATAGAGGATAGGATAGGATAGTTGATAGAATAGGATACAGGATAGGATAGGATAGAGGATAGGATAGGATAGAGGATAGGATAGGATAGAGGATAGGATAGGATTGAGGATAGGATAGGATAGAGGATAACTTAGGGGATTGGATAGCATAGAGGATAGGAGACGATAGAGGATAGGATAGGATAGAGGATAGGATAGGATAGATCATATTATAGGATAGAGGCTAGGATAGTATGGAGGACAGGATAGGATAGAGGATAGGATATAGGATTGGATAGGATAGAGGATAGGATCGGATAGAGGATAGGATAGGATTGAGGATAGGAGAGGATAGAGCAGATGATAGAGCATAGGAAAGAATTGAGGATAGGATAGGATAGAATATAGGATAGGATAGAGAATAGGATAGGATAGATGATATTATAGGATAGAGGATATGATAGGATGGAGGATAGGATAGGATAGAGGATAGGATAGGATAGAGGATTGGATAGGATAGAGGATGGGACAGGATAGAGGATAGGATAGGATAGAGGATAGGATAGGATAGAGGATAGGATAGGATACATGATATCATAGGATTGAGGATAGGATAGGATAGAGGATAGTATATAGGATTGGATAGGATAGAGGATAGGATAGGATAGAGGATAGGAGAGGATAGTGCACATGATAGAGCATAGGCAAGAATTCAGGATAGGATAGGATAGAATATAGGACAGGATAGAGAATTGGATACGATAGATGATGTTATAGGATAGAGGATAGGATAGGATAGAGGATATTATAAGACAGAGGATAGGATAGGATAGAGGATAGGATATTATAGAGGATAGGATAGGATAGAGGATAACATAGGGGATTGGATAGCATAGAGGATAGGAGACGATAGAGGATAGGATAGGATAGAGGATAGGATAGGATAGAGGATTGGATAGAGGATAGGATAGGATAGAGGATAGGATAGGATATAAGATAGGATAGGATAGAGGATAGGATAGGATAGAGGATTGGATAGGATAGAGGATGGGACAGGATAGGGGATAGGATAGGATAGAGGATAGGATAGGATAGAGGATAGGATAGGATAGAGGATGGGATAGGACAGAGGATAGGATAGGATACAGGATACGATATTATAGAGGATACGATATTATAGAGGATAGGATAGGATAGTGGATAGGATAGGATAAATGATAGGATAGGATAGAGGATAGGATAGGAGAGACGATAGGATAGGACAGAGGATAGGATAGAATAGAGGATAGGATAGGATAGAGGATAGGATAGGATAGAGGATAGGATAGGATAGTTGATAGGATAGGATAGGATAGAGGATAGGATAGGATAGTTGATAGGATAGGATACAGGATAGGATAGGATAGAGGATAGGATAGGATAGAGGATAGGATAGGATAGAGGATAGGATAGGATAGAGGATAGGATAGGATAGAGGATAGGATAGGATAGATGATAGGATAGGATAGAGGATAGGATTGGATAGAGGATAGGATAGGATAGAGGATAGGATATTATACAGGATAGGATAGGATAGAGGATAACATAGGGGATTGGATAGCATAGAGGATAGGAGACGATAGAGGATAGGATAGGATAGAGGATAGGATAGGATAGATGATATTATAGGATAGAGGCTAGGATAGGATGGAGGATAGGATAGGATAGAGGATAATATATAGGATTGGATAGGATAGAGGATAGGATCGGATAGAGGATAGCATACGATTGAGGATAGGAGAGGATAGAGCAGATGATAGAGCATAGGAAAGAATTGAGGATAGGATAGGATAGAATATAGGATAGGATAGAGAATAGGATAGGATAGATGATATTATAGGATAGAGGACAGGATAGGATGGAGGATAGGATACGATAGAGGATAGGATAGAGAAAAGGATAGGATAGAGGATAGGGGATTGGATCGGATACAGGATAGGAAACCGTAGAGGATTGGATAGGATAGAGGATAGGATAGGATAGAGGATATTATAGGATAGAGGATAGGATAGGATGGAGGATAGGATAGGATAGAGGATAAGATAGGATAGAGGATAACATAGGGGATTGGATAGGATAGAGAATAGGAGACCATAGAGGATAGGATAGGATTGATGATAGGATAGGAAAGATTACAGGATAGGATACAGGATACGATATTATAGAGAATACGATATTATAGAAGATACGATATTATAGAGGATAGGATAGGATAGAGGATAGGATAGGATACAGGATAGGATGGGATAGACTATAGGATAGGATAGGATAGGATAGGATAGAGGATAGGATAGGATAGAGGATAGGATAGGACAGAGGATAGGATAGGATAGAGGATAGGATATAATAGAGGATAGGATAGGATAGAGGATAGGATAGGATAGAGGATATGTTAGGATAGAGGATAGGATAGGATAGAGGATAGGATAGGATAGATGATATTATAGGATAGAGGATAGGATATGATAGAGGATACGATATTATAGAGGATAGGATAGGATAGGGGATAACATAGGGGATTGGATAGGATAGAGGATAGGATAGGATAGAGGATAGGATAGGATAGAGGATAGGATAGGATAGAGGATAGGATAGGATAGATGATATTATAGGATATAGGATAGGATATGATAGAGGATACGATATGATAGAGGATACGATATTATAGAGGATAGGATAGGATAGGGGATAACATAGGGGATTGGATAGGATAGAGGATAGGATAGGATTGATGATAGGATAGGAAAGAGGACAGGATAGGATACAGGATACGATATTATAGAGGATATGATATTATAGAGGATAGGATAGGATAGAGGATAGGATAGGATAGAGGATAGGATAGGATAGAGGATAGGATAGGATCGAGGATAGGATAGGATAGAGGATAGGAGAAGATAGAGGATAGGATAGGATAGTGGATAGGATACGATAGAGGATAGGATAGAGAAGAGGATACGATAGAGGATGGGGGATTGGGTCGGATACAGAATAGGAGACGGTAGAGGATTGGATAGGATAGAGGATAGGATAGGATAGAGGATAGCATAGGATAGAGGATAGGATAGGATAGAGGATAACATAGGATAGAGGATAGGATAGGATAGAGGATAGGATAGGATAGAGGATAGGATAGGATAGAGGATAGGATAGGATAGAGGATAGGATAGGATAGAGGATAGGATAGGATAGAGGATAGGTTACGATAGAGGATAGGATAGAGGATAGGATAGAGTATTGGATAGGATAGAGGATATTATAGGATAGTGGATAGGATAGTATAGCGGATAGGATAGGATGGAGTATACGATAGAATTGAGGGTAGGATAGGGTTGAGGATAGGATAGGATCGAGGATAGGAGAAGATAGAGGATAGGATAGGATAGAGGATACGATACGATAGAGGATAGGATAGAGAATAGGATAGGATAGAGGATAGGATAGAGAATAGGATAGGATAGAGGATAGGGGATTGGATCGGATACAGGATAGGAGACGGTAGAGGATTGGATAGGATAGAGGATAGGATAGGATAGAGGATATTATAGGATAGAGGATAGGATAGGATAGGGAATAGGATAGGATAGACGATATTATAGGAAAGAGGATAGGATATGATAGAGGATACGATATTATAGAGGATAGGATAGACGATAACATAGGGGATTGGATAGGATAGAGAATAGGATAGGATAGAGGATAGGATAGGATAGAAGATAGGATACGATAGAGGATAGGATAGGATTGAGGATAGGAGAGTATAGAGCAGATGATAGAGCATAGGCAATAATTGAGGATAGGATAGGATAGAATATAGGATAGGATAGAGAATAGGATAGGATAGATGATGTTATAGGATAGAGGATAGGATAGGATGGAGGATAGGACAGGATAGAGGATAGGATAGTATAGAGGATAGGATAGGATAGAGGATAGGTTAGGATAGAGGATATTATGGGACAGAGGATAGGATAGGATAGAGGATAGGATATTATAGAGGATAGGATAGGATACAGGATAACATAGGGGATTGGATAGCATAGAGGATAGGATAGGATAGAGGATAGGATAGGATAGATGATATTATAGGATAGAGGATAGGATAGGATGGAGGATAGGACAGGATGGAGGATAGGATAGGATAGATTACAGGATAGGATACAGGATACGATATTATAGAGGATACGATATTATAGAGGATAGGATAGGATAGAGGATAGGATAGGATAGTGGATAAGATAGGATAGAGGATAACATAGGGGATTGGATAGGATAGAGGATACCAAAGGATAGAGGATAGGATAGGATTGAGGATAGGATAGGAAAGAGGACAGGATAGTATACAGGATATGGTATTATAGAGGATACGATATTATAGAGGATAGGATAGGATAGAGGATAGGATAGGATAGAGGATAGGATAGGATAGAGGATAGGATAGGAGAGAGGATAGGATAGGACAGAGGATACCAAAGGATAGAGGATAGGATAGGATTGAGGATAGGATAGGAAAGAGGACAGGATAGTATACAGGATATGATATTATAGAGGATACGATATTATAAAGGATAGGATAGGATAGAGGATAGGATAGGATAGAGGATAGGATAGGACAGAGGATAGGATAGGATAGAGGATAGGATAGGATAGAGGATAGGATAGGATAGAGGATAGGATAGGATAGAGGATAGGATAGGATAGAGGATAGGACAGGATAGAGTATAGGAGAAGATAGAGGATAGGATAGGATAGTGGATAGGATACGATAGAGGATAGGATAGAGAAGAGGATACGATAGAGGATAGGGGATTGGATCGGATACAGGATAGGAGACGGTAGAGGATTGGATAGGATAGAGGATAGGATAGGATAGAGGATAGCATAGGATAGAGGATAGGATAGGATAGAAGATAACATAGGGGATTGGATAGGATAGAGGATAGGAGACGATAGAGGACATGATAGGTTTGATGATAGGATAGGAAAGAGGACAGGATAGGATACTGGATACGATATTATAGAGGATACGATATTATAGAGGATAGGATAGGATAGAGGATAGGATAGGATAGAGGATAAGATAGGATAGAGGATAGGATAGGATAGAGGATAGGATAGGATAGGGCAGGATAGGATAGAGGATAGGATAGAGGATAGGATAGAGGATTGGATAGGATAGAGGATATTATAGGATAGAGGATAGGATAGGATAGCGGATAGGATAGGATGGAGTATAGGATAGAATTGAGGATAGGATAGGGTTGAGGATAGGATAGGAAAGAGGACAGGATAGGATACAGGATAGGATAGGATAGAGGATAGGATAGGATAGAGGATACGATACGATAGAGGATAGGATAGAGAATAGGATAGGATAGAGGATAGGGGATTGGATCGGATACAGGATAGGAGACGGTAGAGGATTGGATAGGATAGAGGATAGGATAGGATAGATGATAGAATAGGATAGAGGATAGGATAGGATAGGGAATAGGATAGGATAGACGATAGTATAGGAAAGAGGATAGGATATGATAGAGGATACGATATTATAGAGGATAGGATAGACGATAACATAGGGGATTGGATAGGATAGAGAATAGGATAGGATAGAGGATAGGATAGGATAGAGGATAGGATACGATAGAGGAATGGATAGGATAGAGGATACGATAGGATAGAGGATAGGATAGGATTGAGGATAGGATAGGAAAGAGGACAGGATAGGATAGAGGATAGGATAGGATAGAGGATAGGATAGGACAGAGGGTAGTATAGGATAGAGGATAGGATAGGATAGAGGATAGGATACGATAGAGGATTGGATAGGGTAGAGGATACGATAGGATAGAGGATAGGATAGGATAGAGGATAGGATAGGATAGAGGATAGGATAGGACAGAGGATAGGATAGGATAGAGGATACGATAGGATAGAGGATATGATAGGATAGAGGATAGGATAGGATAGAGGATAGGATAGGATAGATGATATTATAGGAAAGAGGATAGGATATGATAGAGGATACGATATTACATAGGATAGGATAGGATAGGGGATAACATAGGGGATTGGATAGGATAGAGGATAGGATAAGATTGATGATAGGATAGGAAAGAGGACAGGATAGGATACAGGATACGATATTATAGAGGATATGATATTATAGAGGAGAGGATAGGATAGAGGATAGGATAGGATAGTGGATAAGATAGGATAGAGGATAACATAGGGGATTGGATAGGATAGAGGATACCAAAGGATAGAGGATAGGATAGGATTGAGGATAGGATAGGAAAGAGGACAGGATAGTGTACAGGATATGATATTATAGAGGATACGATATTATAGAGGATAGGATAGGATAGAGGATAGGATAGGATAGAGGATAGGATAGGATAGAGGATAGGATAGGAGAGATGATAGGATAGGACAGAGGATAGGATAGGATAGAGGATAGGATAGGATAGAGTATAGGAGAAGATTGAGGATAGGATAGGATAGTGGATAGGATACGATAGAGGATAGGATAGAGAAGAGGATACGATAGAGGATAGGGGATTGGATCGGATACAGGATAGGAGACGGTAGAGGATTGGATAGGATAGAGGATAGGATAGGATAGAGGATAGCATAGGATAGAGGATAGGATAGGATAGAGGATAACATAGGGGATTGGATAGGATAGAGGATAGGAGACGATAGAGGACATGATAGGTTTGATGATAGGATAGGAAAGAGGACAGGATAGGATACTGGATACGATATTATAGAGGATACGATATTATAGAGGATAGGATAGGATAGAGGATAGGATAGGATAGAGGATAAGATAGGATAGAGGATAGGATAGGATAGAGGATAGGATAGGATAGAGCAGGATAGGTTAGAGGATAGGATAGAGGATAGGATAGAGGATATTATAGGATAGAGGATAGGATAGGATAGCGGATAGGATAGGATGGAGTATAGGATAGAATTGAGGATAGGATAGGGTTGAGGATAGGATAGGAAAGAGGACAGGATAGGATAGAGGATAGGATAGGATAGAGGATAGGATAGGATAGAGGATACGATACGATAGAGGATAGGATAGGGAATAGGATAGGATAGAGGATAGGGGATTGGATCGGATACAGGATAGGAGACGGTAGAGGATTGGATAGGATAGAGGATAGGATAGGATAGATGATAGAATAGGATAGAGGATAGGATAGGATAGGGAATAGGATAGGATAGACGATATTATAGGAAAGAGGATAGGATATGATAGAGGATACGATATTATAGAGGATACCATAGACGATAACATAGGGGATTGGATAGGATAGAGAATAGGATAGGATAGAGGATAGGATAGGATAGAGGATAGGTTACGATAGAGGATTGGATAGGATAGAGGATACGATAGGATAGAGGATAGGATAGGATTGAGGATAGGAGAGGATAGAGCAGATGATAGAGCATAGGAAAGAATTGAGGATAGGATAGGATAGAATATAGGATAGGATCGAGAATAGGATAGGATAGATGATATTATAGGATAGAGGATAGGATAGGATGGAGGATAGGATAGGATAGAGGATAGGATAGGATGGAGGTTAGGATAGGATAGAGGATAAGATAGGATAGAGGATAACATAGGGGATTGGATAGGATAGAGGATAGGAGACCATAGAGGATAGGATAGGATTGATGATAGGATAGGAAAGGTTACAGGATAGGATACAGGATACGATATTATAGAGGATACGATATTATAGAGGATAGGATAGGATAGAGGATAGGATAGGATTGAGGATAGGATAGGAAAGAGGACAGGATAGTGTACAGGATATGATATTATAGAGGATACGATATTATAGAGGATTGGATCGGATACAGGATAGGAGACGGTAGAGGATTGGATAGGATAGAGGATAGGATAGGATAGAGGATAGCATAGGATAGAGGATAGGATAGGATAGAGGATAACATAGGGGATTGGATAGGATAGAGGATAGGAGACGATAGAGGACATGATAGGTTTGATGATAGGATAGGAAAGAGGACAGGATAGGATACTGGATACGATATCTTATCCTCTATCCTATCCTATCCTCTATCCTATCCTATCCTCTATAATATCGTATCCTCTATAAGATAGGATAGAGGATAGGATAGGATAGAGGATAGGATAGGATAGAGCAGGATAGGTTAGAGGATAGGATAGAGGATAGGATAGAGGATTGGATAGGATAGAGGATATTATAGGATAGAGGATAGGATAGGATAGCGGATAGGATAGGATGGAGTATAGGATAGAATTGAGGATAGGATAGGGTTGAGGATAGGATAGGAAAGAGGACAGGATAGGATAGAGGATAGGATAGGATAGAGGATAGGATAGGATAGAGGATACGATACGATAGAGGATAGGATAGGGAATAGGATAGGATAGATGATAGGGGATTGGATCGGATACAGGATAGGAGACGGTAGAGGATTGGATAGGATAGAGGATAGGATAGGATAGATGATAGAATAGGATAGAGGATAGGATAGGATAGGGAATAGGATAGGATAGACGATATTATAGGAAAGAGGATAGGATATGATAGAGGATACGATATTATAGAGGATAGGATAGACGATAACATAGGGGATTGGATAGGATAGAGAATAAGATAGGATAGAGGATAGGATAGGATAGAGGATAGGTTACGATAGAGGATTGGATAGGATAGAGGATAGGATAGGACAGAGGATAGGATAGGATAGAGGATAGGATAGGATAGAGGATAGGATACGATAGAGGATTGGATAGGATAGAGGATACGATAGGATAGAGGATAGGATAGGATAGAGGATAGGATAGGATAGAGGATAGGATAGGACAGAGGATAGGATAGGATAGAGGATACGATAGGATAGAGGATATGATAGGATAGAGGATAGGATAGGATAGAGGATAGGATAGGATAGATGATATTATAGGAAAGAGGATAGGATATGATAGAGGATACGATATTACAGAGGATAGGATAGGATAGGGGATAACATAGAGGATTGGATAGGATAGAGGATAGGATAGGATTGATGATAGGATAGGAAAGAGGACAGGATAGGATACAGGATACGATATTATAGAGGATAGGATAGGATTGTATGGAGTATACGATAGAATTGAGGATAGGATAGGGTTGAGGATAGGATAGGACAGAGGATAGGAGAAGATAGAGGATAGGATAGGATAGAGTGTAGGATACGATAGAGGATAGGATAGAGAATAGGATAGGATAGAGGATAGGGGATTGGATCGGATACAGGATAGGAGACGGTAGAGGATTGGATAGGATAGAGGATAGGATAGGATACAGGATAGCATAGGATAGAGGATAGGATAGGATAGAGGATAACATAGGGGAATGGATAGGATAGAGGGTAGGAGACGATAGAGGACATGATAGGTTTGATGATAGGATAGGAAAGAGGACAGGATAGGATACTGGATACGATATTATAGAGGATACGATATTATAGAGGATAGGATAGGATAGAGGATAGGATAGGATAGAGGATAAGATAGGATAGAGGATAGGATAGGATAGAGGATAGGATAGGATAGAGCAGGATAGGATAGAGGATAGGATAGAGGATAGGATAGAGGATTGGATAGGATTGAGGATATTATAGGATAGAGGATAGGATAGGATAGCGGATAGGATAGGATGGAGTATAGGATAGAATTGAGGATAGGATAGGGTTGAGGATAGGATAGGAAAGAGGACAGGATAGGATAGAGGATAGGATAGGATAGATGATAGGATAGGATAGAGGATAGGATAGGATAGATGATATTATAGGAAAGAGGATAGGATATGATAGAGGATACGATATTACAGAGGATAGGATAGGATAGGGGATCACATAGAGGATTGGATAGGATAGAGGATAGGATAGGATTGATGATAGGATAGGAAAGAGGACAGGATAGGATACAGGATACGATATTATAGAGGATATGATATTATAGAGGATAGGATAGGATAGTATGGAGTATACGATAGAATTGAGGATAGGATAGGGTTGAGGATTGGATAGGACAGAGGATAGGAGAAGATAGAGGATAGGATAGGATAGAGTATAGGATACGATAGAGGATAGGATAGAGGATAGGATAGGATACAGGATAACATAGGGGATTGGATAGCATAGAGGATAGGATAGGATAGAGGATAGGATAGGATACATGATATTATAGGATAGAGGATAGGATAGGAATGGAGGATAGGATAGGATAGAGGATAGTATATAGGATTGGATAGGATAGAGGATAGGATCGGATAGAGGATAGGATAGGGTTGAGGATAGGAGAGGATAGAGCAGATGATAGAGCATAGGAAAGAATTGAGGATAGGATAGGATAGAATATAGGATAGGATCGAGAATAGGATAGGATAGATGATATTATAGGATAGAGGATAGGATAGGATGGAGGATAGGATAGGATAGAGGATAGGATAGGATGGAGGTTAGGATAGGATAGAGGATAAGATAGGATAGAGGATAACATAGGGGATTGGATAGGATAGAGGATTGGAGACCATAGAGGATAGGATAGGATTGATGATAGAATAGGAAAGATTACAGGATGGGATACAGGATACGATATTATAGAGGATACGATATTATAGAGGATAGGATAGGATAGAGGATAGGATAGGATAGTGGATAAGATAGGACAGAGGATAACATAGGGGATTGGATAGGATAGAGGATACCAAAGGATAGAGGATAGGATAGGATTGAGGATAGGATAGGAGAGAGGATAGGGGATTGGATCGGATACAGGATAGGAGACGGTAGAGGATTGGATAGGATAGAGGATAGGATAGGATAGAGGATATTATAGTATAGAGGATAGGATAGGATGGAGGATAGGATAGGATACAGGATAAGATAGGATAGAGGATAACAAAAGGGGATTGGATAGGATAGAGGATTGGAGACGATAGAGGACATGATAGGTTTGATGATAGGATAGGAAAGAGGACAGGATAGGATACTGGATACGATATTATAGAGGATACGATATTATAGGGGATAGGATAGGACAGAGGATAGGATAGGATAGAGCAGGATAGGATAGAGGATAGGATAGAGGATAGGATAGAGGATAGGATAGAGGATAGGATAGAGGATAGGATAGAGGATAGGATAGAGGATTGGATAGGATAGAGGATATTATAGGATAGAGGATAGGATAGGATAGCGGATAGGATAGGATGGAGTATAGGATAGAATTGAGGATAGGATGGGGTTGAGGATAGGATAGGAAAGAGGACAGGATAGGATAGAGGATAGGATAGGATAGAGGATAGGATAGGATAGAGGATACGATACGATAGAGGATAGGATAGAGAATAGGATAGGATGGAGGATAGGGGATTGGATCGGATACAGGATAGGAGACGGTAGAGGATTGGATAGGATAGAGGATAGGATAGGATAGATGATAGAATAGGATAGAGGATAGGATAGGATAGGGAATAGGATAGGATAGACGATATTATAGGAAAGAGGATAGGATATGATAGAGGATACGATATTATAGAGGATAGGATAGACGATAACATAGGGGATTGGATAGGATAGAGAATAGGATAGGATAGAGGATAGGATAGGATAGAAGATAGGATACGATAGAGGATAGGATAGGATTGAGGATAGGAGAGTATAGAGCAGATGATAGAGCATAGGCAATAATTGAGGATAGGATAGGATAGAATATAGGATAGGATAGAGAATAGGATAGGATAGATGATGTTATAGGATAGAGGATAGGATAGGATGGAGGATAGGACAGGATAGAGGATAGGATAGTATAGAGGATAGGATAGGATAGAGGATAGGTTAGGATAGAGGATATTATGGGACAGAGGATAGGATAGGATAGAGGATAGGATATTATAGAGGATAGGATAGGATACAGGATAACATAGGGGATTGGATAGCATAGAGGATAGGATAGGATAGAGGATAGGATAGGATAGATGATATTATAGGATAGAGGATAGGATAGGATGGAGGATAGGACAGGATGGAGGATAGGATAGGATAGATTACAGGATAGGATACAGGATACGATATTATAGAGGATACGATATTATAGAGGATAGGATAGGATAGAGGATAGGATAGGATAGTGGATAAGATAGGATAGAGGATAACATAGGGGATTGGATAGGATAGAGGATACCAAAGGATAGAGGATAGGATAGGATTGAGGATAGGATAGGAAAGAGGACAGGATAGTATACAGGATATGGTATTATAGAGGATACGATATTATAGAGGATAGGATAGGATAGAGGATAGGATAGGATAGAGGATAGGATAGGATAGAGGATAGGATAGGAGAGAGGATAGGATAGGACAGAGGATACCAAAGGATAGAGGATAGGATAGGATTGAGGATAGGATAGGAAAGAGGACAGGATAGTATACAGGATATGATATTATAGAGGATACGATATTATAAAGGATAGGATAGGATAGAGGATAGGATAGGATAGAGGATAGGATAGGACAGAGGATAGGATAGGATAGAGGATAGGATAGGATAGAGGATAGGATAGGATAGAGGATAGGATAGGATAGAGGATAGGATAGGATAGAGGATAGGACAGGATAGAGTATAGGAGAAGATAGAGGATAGGATAGGATAGTGGATAGGATACGATAGAGGATAGGATAGAGAAGAGGATACGATAGAGGATAGGGGATTGGATCGGATACAGGATAGGAGACGGTAGAGGATTGGATAGGATAGAGGATAGGATAGGATAGAGGATAGCATAGGATAGAGGATAGGATAGGATAGAAGATAACATAGGGGATTGGATAGGATAGAGGATAGGAGACGATAGAGGACATGATAGGTTTGATGATAGGATAGGAAAGAGGACAGGATAGGATACTGGATACGATATTATAGAGGATACGATATTATAGAGGATAGGATAGGATAGAGGATAGGATAGGATAGAGGATAAGATAGGATAGAGGATAGGATAGGATAGAGGATAGGATAGGATAGGGCAGGATAGGATAGAGGATAGGATAGAGGATAGGATAGAGGATTGGATAGGATAGAGGATATTATAGGATAGAGGATAGGATAGGATAGCGGATAGGATAGGATGGAGTATAGGATAGAATTGAGGATAGGATAGGGTTGAGGATAGGATAGGAAAGAGGACAGGATAGGATACAGGATAGGATAGGATAGAGGATAGGATAGGATAGAGGATACGATACGATAGAGGATAGGATAGAGAATAGGATAGGATAGAGGATAGGGGATTGGATCGGATACAGGATAGGAGACGGTAGAGGATTGGATAGGATAGAGGATAGGATAGGATAGATGATAGAATAGGATAGAGGATAGGATAGGATAGGGAATAGGATAGGATAGACGATAGTATAGGAAAGAGGATAGGATATGATAGAGGATACGATATTATAGAGGATAGGATAGACGATAACATAGGGGATTGGATAGGATAGAGAATAGGATAGGATAGAGGATAGGATAGGATAGAGGATAGGATACGATAGAGGAATGGATAGGATAGAGGATACGATAGGATAGAGGATAGGATAGGATTGAGGATAGGATAGGAAAGAGGACAGGATAGGATAGAGGATAGGATAGGATAGAGGATAGGATAGGACAGAGGGTAGTATAGGATAGAGGATAGGATAGGATAGAGGATAGGATACGATAGAGGATTGGATAGGGTAGAGGATACGATAGGATAGAGGATAGGATAGGATAGAGGATAGGATAGGATAGAGGATAGGATAGGACAGAGGATAGGATAGGATAGAGGATACGATAGGATAGAGGATAGGATAGGATTGAGGATAGGAGAGGATAGAGCAGATGATAGAGCATAGGAAAGAATTGAGGATAGGATAGGATAGAATATAGGATAGGATCGAGAATAGGATAGGATAGATGATACGATATTATAGAGGATAGGATAGACGATAACATAGGGGATTGGATAGGATAGAGAATAGGATAGGATAGAGGATAGGATAGGATAGAGGATAGGTTACGATAGAGGATTGGATAGGATAGAGGATACGATAGGATAGAGGATAGGATAGGATTGAGGATAGGAGAGGATAGAGCAGATGATAGAGCATAGGAAAGAATTGAGGATAGGATAGGATAGAATATAGGATAGGATCGAGAATAGGATAGGATAGATGATATTATAGGATAGAGGATAGGATAGGATGGAGGATAGGATAGGATAGAGGATAGGATAGGATGGAGGTTAGGATAGGATAGAGGATAAGATAGGATAGAGGATAACATAGGGGATTGGATAGGATAGAGGATAGGAGACCATAGAGGATAGGATAGGATTGATGATAGGATAGGAAAGGTTACAGGATAGGATACAGGATACGATATTATAGAGGATACGATATTATAGAGGATAGGATAGGATAGAGGATAGGATAGGATTGAGGATAGGATAGGAAAGAGGACAGGATAGTGTACAGGATATGATATTATAGAGGATACGATATTATAGAGGATTGGATCGGATACAGGATAGGAGACGGTAGAGGATTGGATAGGATAGAGGATAGGATAGGATAGAGGATAGCATAGGATAGAGGATAGGATAGGATAGAGGATAACATAGGGGATTGGATAGGATAGAGGATAGGAGACGATAGAGGACATGATAGGTTTGATGATAGGATAGGAAAGAGGACAGGATAGGATACTGGATACGATATCTTATCCTCTATCCTATCCTATCCTCTATCCTATCCTATCCTCTATAATATCGTATCCTCTATAAGATAGGATAGAGGATAGGATAGGATAGAGGATAGGATAGGATAGAGCAGGATAGGTTAGAGGATAGGATAGAGGATAGGATAGAGGATTGGATAGGATAGAGGATATTATAGGATAGAGGATAGGATAGGATAGCGGATAGGATAGGATGGAGTATAGGATAGAATTGAGGATAGGATAGGGTTGAGGATAGGATAGGAAAGAGGACAGGATAGGATAGAGGATAGGATAGGATAGAGGATAGGATAGGATAGAGGATACGATACGATAGAGGATAGGATAGGGAATAGGATAGGATAGATGATAGGGGATTGGATCGGATACAGGATAGGAGACGGTAGAGGATTGGATAGGATAGAGGATAGGATAGGATAGATGATAGAATAGGATAGAGGATAGGATAGGATAGGGAATAGGATAGGATAGACGATATTATAGGAAAGAGGATAGGATATGATAGAGGATACGATATTATAGAGGATAGGATAGACGATAACATAGGGGATTGGATAGGATAGAGAATAAGATAGGATAGGGGATAGGATAGGATAGAGGATAGGTTACGATAGAGGATTGGATAGGATAGAGGATAGGATAGGACAGAGGATAGGATAGGATAGAGGATAGGATAGGATAGAGGATAGGATACGATAGAGGATTGGATAGGATAGAGGATACGATAGGATAGAGGATAGGATAGGATAGAGGATAGGATAGGATAGAGGATAGGATAGGACAGAGGATAGGATAGGATAGAGGATACGATAGGATAGAGGATATGATAGGATAGAGGATAGGATAGGATAGAGGATAGGATAGGATAGATGATATTATAGGAAAGAGGATAGGATATGATAGAGGATACGATATTACAGAGGATAGGATAGGATAGGGGATAACATAGAGGATTGGATAGGATAGAGGATAGGATAGGATTGATGATAGGATAGGAAAGAGGACAGGATAGGATACAGGATACGATATTATAGAGGATAGGATAGGATTGTATGGAGTATACAATAGAATTGAGGATAGGATAGGGTTGAGGATAGGATAGGACAGAGGATAGGAGAAGATAGAGGATAGGATAGGATAGAGTGTAGGATACGATAGAGGATAGGATAGAGAATAGGATAGGATAGAGGATAGGGGATTGGATCGGATACAGGATAGGAGACGGTAGAGGATTGGATAGGATAGAGGATAGGATAGGATACAGGATAGCATAGGATAGAGGATAGGATAGGATAGAGGATAACATAGGGGAATGGATAGGATAGAGGGTAGGAGACGATAGAGGACATGATAGGTTTGATGATAGGATAGGAAAGAGGACAGGATAGGATACTGGATACGATATTATAGAGGATACGATATTATAGAGGATAGGATAGGATAGAGGATAGGATAGGATAGAGGATAAGATAGGATAGAGGATAGGATAGGATAGAGGATAGGATAGGATAGAGCAGGATAGGATAGAGGATAGGATAGAGGATAGGATAGAGGATTGGATAGGATTGAGGATATTATAGGATAGAGGATAGGATAGGATAGCGGATAGGATAGGATGGAGTATAGGATAGAATTGAGGATAGGATAGGGTTGAGGATAGGATAGGAAAGAGGACAGGATAGGATAGAGGATAGGATAGGATAGATGATAGGATAGGATAGAGGATAGGATAGGATAGATGATATTATAGGAAAGAGGATAGGAGATGATAGAGGATACGATATTACAGAGGATAGGATAGCATAGGGGATCACATAGAGGATTGGATAGGATAGAGGATAGGATAGGATTGATGATAGGATAGGAAAGAGGACAGGATAGGATACAGGATACGATATTATAGAGGATATGATATTATAGAGGATAGGATAGGATAGTATGGAGTATACGATAGAATTGAGGATAGGATAGGGTTGAGGATTGGATAGGACAGAGGATAGGAGAAGATAGAGGATAGGATAGGATAGAGTATAGGATACGATAGAGGATAGGATAGAGAATAGGATAGGATAGAGGATAGGGGATCGGATCGGATACAGGATAGGAGACGGTAGAGGATTGGATAGGATAGAGGATAGGATAGGATAGAGGATATTATAGGATAGAGGATAGGATAGGATGGAGGATAGGATAGGATAGAGGATAAGATAGGATAGAGGATAACATAGGGGATTGGATAGGATAGAGGATAGGAGACGATAGAGGACATGATAGGTTTGATGATAGGATAGGAAAGAGGACAGGATAGGATACTGGATACGATATTATAGAGGATACGATATTATAGAGGATTGGATAGGATAGAGGATAGGATAGGATACAGGATAACATATGGGATTGGATAGCATGGAGGATAGGATAATATAGAGGATAGGATAGGATACATGATATTATAGGATAGAGGACAGGATAGGATGGAGGATAGGATAGGATAGAGAATAGTATATAGGATTGGATAGGATAGAGGATAGGATCGGATAGAGGATAGGTTAGGATTGAGGATAGGAGAGGATAGAGCAGATGATAGAGCATAGGAAAGAATTGAGGATAGGATAGGATAGAATATAGGATAGGATCGAGAATAGGATAGGATAGATGATATTATAGGATAGAGGATAGGATAGGATGGAGGATAGGATAGGATAGAGGATAGGATAGGATGGAGGTTAGGATAGCATAGTGGATAAGATAGGATAGAGGATAACATAGGGGATTGGATAGGGTAGAGGATACCACAGGATAGAGGATAGGATAGGATTGAGGATAGGATAGGAAAGAGGACAGGATAGTGTACAGGATATGATATTATAGAGGATACGATATTATAGAGGATAGGATAGGATAGAGGATAGGATAGGATAGAGGATAGGATAGGATAGAGGATAGGATAGGATAGAGGATAGGATAGGATAGAGGATAGGATAGGATAGAGTATAGGAGAAGATAGAGGATAGGATAGGATAGTGGATAGGATACGATAGAGGATAGGATAGAAAAGAGGATACGATAGAGGATAGGGGATTGGATCGGATACAGGATAGGATAGGATAGAGGATAGCATAGGATAGAGGATAGGATAGGATAGAGGATAACATAGGGGATTGGATAGGATAGAGGATAGGAGACGATAGAGGACATGATAGGTTTGATGATAGGATAGGAAAGAGGACAGGATAGGATACTGGATACGATATTATAGAGGATACGATATTATAGAGGATACGATAGGATAGAGGATAGGATAGGATAGAGGATAAGATAGGATAGAGGATAGGATAGGATAGAGGATAGGATAGGATAGAGCAGGATAGGATAGAGCAGGATAGGTTAGAGGATAGGATAGAGGATAGGATAGAGGATTGGATAGGATAGAGGATAGGATAGGATAGCGGATAGGATACGATGGAGTATAGGATAGAATTGAGGATAGGGTAGGGTTGAGGATAGGATAGGAAAGAGGACAGGATAGGATAGACGATTGGATAGGATAGAGGATAGGATAGGATAGAGGATAGCATAGGATAGAGCATAGGATAGGATAGAGGATAACATAGGGGAATGGATAGGATAGAGGATAGGAGACGATAGAGGACATGATAGGTTTGATGATAGGATGGGAAAGAGGACAGGATAGGATACTGGATACGATATTATAGAGGATACGATATTATAGAGGATAGGATAGGATAGAGGATAGGATAGGATAGAGGATAAGATAGGATAGAGGATAGGATAGGATAGAGGATAGGATAGGATAGAGCAGGATAGGATAGAGGATAGGATAGCATAGAGGATAGGATAGGATAGAGGATAGGATAGGATGGAGGATAGGATAGAGGATTGGATAGGATAGAAGATAGGATACGATAGAGGATAGGATATGATAGAGGATAGGATAGGATATGAGATTGGATAGGATAGAGGATAGGATAGGATAGAGGATTGGATACGATAGAAGATAGGATAGAGAATAGGATAGGATAGAGGATAGGATACGATAAGAGGATAGGATAGGATAGAGGATAGGATAGGATTGAGGATAGGATAGGATAGAGGATAGGATAGGATACAGGATAGGATAGGATAGAGGATAGAATAGGATATAGGATAGGATAGCATAGAGGATAGGATATGATACAGGATAGGATAGGATGGAGGATAGGATAGAGGATTGGATAGGATAGAAGATAGGATACGATAGAGGATAGGATATGATAGAGGATAGGATAGGATATGAGATTGGATAGGATAGAGGATGCGATAGGATAGAGGATAGGACAGGATAGAGGATAGGATAGGATAGAGGATAGGATAGGATAGAGGATAGGATAGGATAGAGGATAGGATAGGATAGAGGATAGGATAGGATAGAGGATACGATAGGATAGAGGATAGGATAGGATAGAGGATAGGATAGGATAGAGGATAGGATAGGATAGAGGATAGGATACGGATAGAGGATAGTATAGGATAGAGGATAGGATAGAGGATAGGATAGAGGATAGGATAGAGGATTGGATAGGATAGAGGATATTATAGGATAGAGGATTGGATAGGATAGCGGATAGGATAGTATGGAGTATACGATAGAATTGAGGATAGGATAGGGTTGAGGATAGGATAGGATAGAGGATAGGATAGGATGGAGGATAGGATAGGATAGAGGATAGGATAGGATAGAGGATAGGATTGGATTGAGGATAGATAGGATAGAGCATAGAATAGGATAGAGGATAGGATAGGATAGAGGATTGGATAGGATAGAAGATAGGATACAATAGAGGATAGGATATGATAGAGGATAGGATAGGATATGAGATTGGATAGGATAGAGGATGCGATAGGATAGAGGATAGGACAGGATAGAGGATAGGATAGGATAGAGGATAGGATAGGATAGAGGATAGGATAGGATAGAGGATAGGATAGGATAGAGGATAGGATACGGATAGAGGATAGGATAGGATAGAGGATAGGATAGAGGATAGGATAGAGGATTGGATAGGATAGAGGATATTATAGGATAGAGGATAGGATAGGATAGCGGATAGGATAGTATGGAGTATACGATAGAATTGAGGATAGGATAGGGTTGAGGATAGGATAGGATAGAGGATAGGATAGGATGGAGGATAGGATAGGATAGAGGATAGGATAGGATAGAGGATAGGATTGGATTGAGGATAGATAGGATAGAGCATAGAATAGGATAGAGGATAGGATAGCATAGAGGATAGGATAGGATAGAGGATAGGATATGATTGGGGATAGGATAGAGGATTGGATAGGATAGAAGATAGGATAGAGAATAGGATAGGATAGAGGATAGGATAGGATAGAGGATATTATAGGATAGAGGATAGGATAGGATAGCGGATAGGATAGTATGGAGTATACGATAGAATTTAGGATAGGATAGGGTTGAGGATAGGATAGGATAGAGGATAGGATAGGATGGAGGATAGGATAGGATAGAGGATAGGATAGGATAGAGGATAGGATTGGATTGAGGATAGATAGGATAGAGCATAGAATAGGATAGAGGATAGGATAGGATAGAGGATTGGATAGGATAGAAGATAGGATACGATAGAGGATAGGATATGATAGAGGATAGGATAGGATATGAGATTGGATAGGATAGAGGATGCGATAGGATAGAGGATAGGACAGGATAGAGGATAGGATAGGATAGAGGATAGGATAGGATAGAGGATAGGATAGGATAGAGGATAGGATAGGATAGAGGATAGGATACGGATAGAGGATAGGATAGGATAGAGGATAGGATAGAGGATAGGATAGAGGATAGGATAGAGGATTGGATAGGATAGAGGATATTATAGGATAGAGGATAGGATAGGATAGCGGATAGGATAGTATGGAGTATACGATAGAATTGAGGATAGGATAGGGTTGAGGATAGGATAGGATAGAGGATAGGATAGGATGGAGGATAGGATAGGATAGAGGATAGGATAGGATAGAGGATAGGATTGGATTGAGGATAGATAGGATAGAGCATAGAATAGGATAGAGGATAGGATAGCATAGAGGATAGGATAGGATAGAGGATAGGATATGATTGGGGATAGGATAGAGGATTGGATAGGATAGAAGATAGGATAGAGGATAGGATAGAGGATAGGATACGATAAGAGGATAGGATAGGATAGAGGATAGGATAGGATTGAGGATAGGATAGGATAGAGGATAGGATAGGATACAGGATAGGATAGGATAGAGGATAGAATAGGATAGAGGATAGGATAGCATAGAGGATAGGATAGGATAGAGGATAGGATAGGATGGAGGATAGAATAGAGGATTGGATAGGATAGAAGATAGGATACGATAGAGGATAGGATATGATAGAGGATAGGATACGATAGAGGATAGGATATGATAGAGGATAGGATAGGATATGAGATTGGATAGGATAGAGGATGCGATAGGATAGAGGATAGGACAGGATAGAGGATAGGATAGGATACAGGATAGTATAGGATACAGAATAGGATAGGATAGAGGATAGGACAGGATAGAGGATAGGATAGGATAGAGGATAGGATACGGATAGAGGATAGGATAGGATAGTGGATATTATATAATAGAGGATAGGATAGGATAGCGGATAGGATAGTATGGAGTATACGATAGAATTGAGGATAGGATAGGGTTGAGGATACGATAGGATAGAGGATAGGAGAAGATAGAGGATAGGATAGGATAGAGGATAGGATACGGTAGAGGATAGGATAGAGAATAGGATAGGATAGAGGATAGGGGATTGGATCGGATACAGGATAGGAGACGGTAGAGGATTGGATAGGATAGAGGATAGGATAGGATAGAGGATAGGATAGGATAGATGATGTTATAGGATAGAGGATAGGATAGGATGGAGGATAGGACAGGATAGAGGATAGGATAGGATAGATGATAGGATAGGATAGAGGATAGGATAGGCTAGAGGATATTATAGGACAGAGGATAGGATAGGATAGAGGATAGGATATTATAGAGGATAGGATAGGATAGAGGATAACATAGGGGATTGGATAGCATAGAGGATAGGAGACGATAGAGGATAGGATAGGATAGAGGATAGGATAGGATAGATGATATTATAGGATAGAGGATAGGATAGGATGGAGGATAGGATAGGATAGAGGATAGGATAGGATTGAGGATAGGAGAGGATAGAGCAGATGATAGAGCATAGGAAAGAATTGAAGATAGGATAGGATAGAATATAGGATAGGATAGAGAATAGGATAGGATAGATGATATTATAGGATAGAGGATAGGATAGGATGGAGGATAGGATAGGATAGAGGATAGGATAGGATGGAGGTTAGGATAGGATAGAGGATAAGATAGGATAGAGGATAACATAGGGGATTGGATAGGATAGAGGAGAGGAGACCATAGAGGATAGGATAGGATTGATGATAGGATAGGAAAGATTACAGGATAGGATACAGGATACGATATTATAGAGGATACGATATTATAGAGGATAGGATACGATAGAGGATAGGATAGGATAGAGGATAGGATAGGATAGAGGATAGGATAGGATAGGATAGAGGATAGGATAGGATATAGGATAGGATAGGATAGAGGATAGAATAGGATATAGGATAGGATAGCATAGAGGATAGGATAGGATAGAGGATAGGCTAGGATGGAGGATAGGATAGAGGATTGGATAGGATAGAAGATAGGATACGATAGAGGATAGGATATGATAGAGGATAGGATAGGATATGAGATTGGATAGGATAGAGGATGCGATAGGATAGAGGATAGGACAGGATAGAGGATAGGATAGGATAGAGGATAGTATAGGATACAGGATAGGATAGGATAGAGGATAGGACATGATAGAGGATAGGATAGGATAGAGGATAGGATACGGATAGAGGATAGGATAGGATAGTGGATATTATATAATAGAGGATAGGATAGGATAGCGGATAGGATAGTATGGAGTATACGATAGAATTGAGGATAGGATAGGGTTGAGGATACGATAGGATAGAGGATAGGAGACGATAGAGGATAGAATAGGATTGATGATAGGATAGGAAAGATTGCAGGATAGGATACAGGATACGATATTATAGAGAATAGGATAGGGTAGAGGATAGGATAGGATGGAGGATAGGATAGGATAGAGGATAGGATAGCATAGAGGATAGGATTGGATTGAGGATAGATAGGATAGAGGATAGAATAGGATAGAGGATAGGATAGGACAGGGGATAGGATAGGATAGAGGATAGGATAGGATAGAGGATAGGATAGGATAGGATAGAGGATAGGATAGGATAGTTGATAGGATAGGATAGGATAGAGGATAGGATAGGATAGAGGATAAGATAGGATACAGGATAGGATAGAATAGAGGATAGGATAGGGTAGAGGATAGGATAGGATAGAGGATAGGATAGGATAGAGGATAGGATAGGATAGAGGATAGGATAGGATAGAGGATAGGATAGGATAGAGGATAGGATAGGATAGAGGATAGGATAGGATAGAGGATAGGATAGGATAGAGGATAGGATAGGATAGAGGATACGATAGTATGGAGTATACGATAGAATTGAGGATAGGATAGGGTTGAGGATACGATAGGATAGAGGATAGGAGAAGATAGAGGATAGGATAGGATAGAGGATAGGATACGGTAGAGGATAGGATAGAGAATAGGATAGGATAGAGGATAGGGGATTGGATCGGATACAGGATAGGAGACGGTAGAGGATTGGATAGGATAGAGGATAGCATAGGATAGAGGATAGGATAGGATAGATGATGTTATAGGATAGAGGATAGGATAGGATGGAGGATAGGACAGGATAGAGGATAGGATAGGATAGATGATAGGATAGGATAGAGGATAGGATAGGATAGAGGATATTATAGGACAGAGGATAGGATAGGATAGAGGATAGGATATTATAGAGGATAGGATAGGATAGAGGATAACATAGGGGATTGTATAGCATAGAGGATAGGAGACGATAGAGGATAGGATAGGATAGAGGATAGGATAGGATAGAGGATAGGATAGGATGGAGGATAGGATAGGATAGAGGATAGGATAGGATGGAGGTTAGGATAGAATAGAGGATAAGATAGGATAGAGGATAACATAGGGGATTGGATAGGATAGAGGAGAGGAGACCATAGAGGATAGGATAGGAAAGATTACAGGATAGGATACAGGATACGATATTATAGAGGATACGGTATTATAGAGGATAGGATACGATAGAGGATAGGATAGGATAGAGGATAGGATAGGATAGAGGATAACATAGGGGAATGGATAGGATAGAGGGTAGGAGACGATAGAGGACATGATAGGTTTGATGATAGGATAGGAAAGAGGACAGGATAGGATACTGGATACGATATTATAGAGGATACGATATTATAGAGGATAGGATAGGATAGAGGATAGGATAGGATAGAGGATAAGATAGGATAGAGGATAGGATAGGATAGAGGATAGGATAGGATAGAGCAGGATAGGATAGAGGATAGGATAGAGGATAGGATAGAGGATTGGATAGGATTGAGGATATTATAGGATAGAGGATAGGATAGGATAGCGGATAGGATAGGATGGAGTATAGGATAGAATTGAGGATAGGATAGGGTTGAGGATAGGATAGGAAAGAGGACAGGATAGGATAGAGGATAGGATAGGATAGATGATAGGATAGGATAGAGGATAGGATAGGATAGATGATATTATAGGAAAGAGGATAGGATATGATAGAGGATACGATATTACAGAGGATAGGATAGGATAGGGGATCACATAGAGGATTGGATAGGATAGAGGATAGGATAGGATTGATGATAGGATAGGAAAGAGGACAGGATAGGATACAGGATACGATATTATAGAGGATATGATATTATAGAGGATAGGATAGGATAGTATGGAGTATACGATAGAATTGAGGATAGGATAGGGTTGAGGATTGGATAGGACAGAGGATAGGAGAAGATAGAGGATAGGATAGGATAGAGTATAGGATACGATAGAGGATAGGATAGAGAATAGGATAGGATAGAGGATAGGGGATCGGATCGGATACAGGATAGGAGACGGTAGAGGATTGGATAGGATAGAGGATAGGATAGGATAGAGGATATTATAGGATAGAGGATAGGATAGGATGGAGGATAGGATAGGATAGAGGATAAGATAGGATAGAGGATAACATAGGGGATTGGATAGGATAGAGGATAGGAGACGATAGAGGACATGATAGGTTTGATGATAGGATAGGAAAGAGGACAGGATAGGATACTGGATACGATATTATAGAGGATACGATATTATAGAGGATTGGATAGGATAGAGGATAGGATAGGATACAGGATAACATATGGGATTGGATAGCATGGAGGATAGGATAATATAGAGGATAGGATAGGATACATGATATTATAGGATAGAGGACAGGATAGGATGGAGGATAGGATAGGATAGAGAATAGTATATAGGATTGGATAGGATAGAGGATAGGATCGGATAGAGGATAGGTTAGGATTGAGGATAGGAGAGGATAGAGCAGATGATAGAGCATAGGAAAGAATTGAGGATAGGATAGGATAGAATATAGGATAGGATCGAGAATAGGATAGGATAGATGATATTATAGGATAGAGGATAGGATAGGATGGAGGATAGGATAGGATAGAGGATAGGATAGGATGGAGGTTAGGATAGCATAGTGGATAAGATAGGATAGAGGATAACATAGGGGATTGGATAGGATAGAGGATACCACAGGATAGAGGATAGGATAGGATTGAGGATAGGATAGGAAAGAGGACAGGATAGTGTACAGGATATGATATTATAGAGGATACGATATTATAGAGGATAGGATAGGATAGAGGATAGGATAGGATAGAGGATAGGATAGGATAGAGGATAGGATAGGATAGAGGATAGGATAGGATAGAGGATAGGATAGGATAGAGTATAGGAGAAGATAGAGGATAGGATAGGATAGTGGATAGGATACGATAGAGGATAGGATAGAAAAGAGGATACGATAGAGGATAGGGGATTGGATCGGATACAGGATAGGATAGGATAGAGGATAGCATAGGATAGAGGATAGGATAGGATAGAGGATAACATAGGGGATTGGATAGGATAGAGGATAGGAGACGATAGAGGACATGATAGGTTTGATGATAGGATAGGAAAGAGGACAGGATAGGATACTGGATACGATATTATAGAGGATACGATATTATAGAGGATACGATAGGATAGAGGATAGGATAGGATAGAGGATAAGATAGGATAGAGGATAGGATAGGATAGAGGATAGGATAGGATAGAGCAGGATAGGATAGAGCAGGATAGGTTAGAGGATAGGATAGAGGATAGGATAGAGGATTGGATAGGATAGAGGATAGGATAGGATAGCGGATAGGATACGATGGAGTATAGGATAGAATTGAGGATAGGGTAGGGTTGAGGATAGGATAGGAAAGAGGACAGGATAGGATAGACGATTGGATAGGATAGAGGATAGGATAGGATAGAGGATAGCATAGGATAGAGCATAGGATAGGATAGAGGATAACATAGGGGAATGGATAGGATAGAGGATAGGAGACGATAGAGGACATGATAGGTTTGATGATAGGATGGGAAAGAGGACAGGATAGGATACTGGATACGATATTATAGAGGATACGATATTATAGAGGATAGGATAGGATAGAGGATAGGATAGGATAGAGGATAAGATAGGATAGAGGATAGGATAGGATAGAGGATAGGATAGGATAGAGCAGGATAGGATAGAGGATAGGATAGCATAGAGGATAGGATAGGATAGAGGATAGGATAGGATGGAGGATAGGATAGAGGATTGGATAGGATAGAAGATAGGATACGATAGAGGATAGGATATGATAGAGGATAGGATAGGATATGAGATTGGATAGGATAGAGGATAGGATAGGATAGAGGATTGGATACGATAGAAGATAGGATAGAGAATAGGATAGGATAGAGGATAGGATACGATAAGAGGATAGGATAGGATAGAGGATAGGATAGGATTGAGGATAGGATAGGATAGAGGATAGGATAGGATACAGGATAGGATAGGATAGAGGATAGAATAGGATATAGGATAGGATAGCATAGAGGATAGGATAGGATAGAGGATAGGATAGGATGGAGGATAGGATAGAGGATTGGATAGGATAGAAGATAGGATACGATAGAGGATAGGATATGATAGAGGATAGGATAGGATATGAGATTGGATAGGATAGAGGATGCGATAGGATAGAGGATAGGACAGGATAGAGGATAGGATAGGATAGAGGATAGGATAGGATAGAGGATAGGATAGGATAGAGGATAGGATAGGATAGAGGATAGGATAGGATAGAGGATACGATAGGATAGAGGATAGGATAGGATAGAGGATAGGATAGGATAGAGGATAGGATAGGATAGAGGATAGGATACGGATAGAGGATAGTATAGGATAGAGGATAGGATAGAGGATAGGATAGAGGATAGGATAGAGGATATTATAGGATAGAGGATTGGATAGGATAGCGGATAGGATAGTATGGAGTATACGATAGAATTGAGGATAGGATAGGGTTGAGGATAGGATAGGATAGAGGATAGGATAGGATGGAGGATAGGATAGGATAGAGGATAGGATAGGATAGAGGATAGGATTGGATTGAGGATAGATAGGATAGAGCATAGAATAGGATAGAGGATAGGATAGGATAGAGGATTGGATAGGATAGAAGATAGGATACAATAGAGGATAGGATATGATAGAGGATAGGATAGGATATGAGATTGGATAGGATAGAGGATGCGATAGGATAGAGGATAGGACAGGATAGAGGATAGGATAGGATAGAGGATAGGATAGGATAGAGGATAGGATAGGATAGAGGATAGGATAGGATAGAGGATAGGATACGGATAGAGGATAGGATAGGATAGAGGATAGGATAGAGGATAGGATAGAGGATTGGATAGGATAGAGGATATTATAGGATAGAGGATAGGATAGGATAGCGGATAGGATAGTATGGAGTATACGATAGAATTGAGGATAGGATAGGGTTGAGGATAGGATAGGATAGAGGATAGGATAGGATGGAGGATAGGATAGGATAGAGGATAGGATAGGATAGAGGATAGGATTGGATTGAGGATAGATAGGATAGAGCATAGAATAGGATAGAGGATAGGA
Source organism: Halictus rubicundus (assembly GCF_050948215.1). NCBI lineage: Eukaryota > Metazoa > Arthropoda > Insecta > Hymenoptera > Halictidae > Halictus > Halictus rubicundus. Next base: position 72,462 of record NW_027488987.1, on the reverse strand, counting down.
TAGCATAGAGGATAGGATAGGATAGAGGATAGGATATGATTGGGGATAGGATAGAGGATTGGATAGGATAGAAGATAGGATAGAGAATAGGATAGGATAGAGGATAGGATAGGATAGAGGATATTATAGGATAGAGGATAGGATAGGATAGCGGATAGGATAGTATGGAGTATACGATAGAATTTAGGATAGGATAGGGTTGAGGATAGGATAGGATAGAGGATAGGATAGGATTGAGGATAGGATAGGATAGAGGATAGGATAGGATAGAGGATAGGATTGGATTGAGGATAGATAGGATAGAGCATAGAATAGGATAGAGGATAGGATAGGATAGAGGATTGGATAGGATAGAAGATAGGATACGATAGAGGATAGGATATGATAGAGGATAGGATAGGATATGAGATTGGATAGGATAGAGGATGCGATAGGATAGAGGATAGGACAGGATAGAGGATAGGATAGGATAGAGGATAGGATAGGATAGAGGATAGGATAGGATAGAGGATAGGATAGGATAGAGGATAGGATACGGATAGAGGATAGGATAGGATAGAGGATAGGATAGAGGATAGGATAGAGGATAGGATAGAGGATTGGATAGGATAGAGGATATTATAGGATAGAGGATAGGATAGGATAGCGGATAGGATAGTATGGAGTATACGATAGAATTGAGGATAGGATAGGGTTGAGGATAGGATAGGATAGAGGATAGGATAGGATGGAGGATAGGATAGGATAGAGGATAGGATAGGATAGAGGATAGGATTGGATTGAGGATAGATAGGATAGAGCATAGAATAGGATAGAGGATAGGATAGCATAGAGGATAGGATAGGATAGAGGATAGGATATGATTGGGGATAGGATAGAGGATTGGATAGGATAGAAGATAGGATAGAGGATAGGATAGAGGATAGGATACGATAAGAGGATAGGATAGGATAGAGGATAGGATAGGATTGAGGATAGGATAGGATAGAGGATAGGATAGGATACAGGATAGGATAGGATAGAGGATAGAATAGGATAGAGGATAGGATAGCATAGAGGATAGGATAGGATAGAGGATAGGATAGGATGGAGGATAGAATAGAGGATTGGATAGGATAGAAGATAGGATACGATAGAGGATAGGATATGATAGAGGATAGGATACGATAGAGGATAGGATATGATAGAGGATAGGATAGGATATGAGATTGGATAGGATAGAGGATGCGATAGGATAGAGGATAGGACAGGATAGAGGATAGGATAGGATACAGGATAGTATAGGATACAGAATAGGATAGGATAGAGGATAGGACAGGATAGAGGATAGGATAGGATAGAGGATAGGATAGGATAGAGGATACGATAGTATGGAGTATACGATAGAATTGAGGATAGGATAGGGTTGAGGATACGATAGGATAGAGGATAGGAGAAGATAGAGGATAGGATAGGATAGAGGATAGGATACGGTAGAGGATAGGATAGAGAATAGGATAGGATAGAGGATAGGGGATTGGATCGGATACAGGATAGGAGACGGTAGAGGATTGGATAGGATAGAGGATAGGATAGGATAGAGGATAGGATAGGATAGATGATGTTATAGGATAGAGGATAGGATAGGATGGAGGATAGGACAGGATAGAGGATAGGATAGGATAGATGATAGGATAGGATAGAGGATAGGATAGGATAGAGGATATTATAGGACAGAGGATAGGATAGGATAGAGGATAGGATATTATAGAGGATAGGATAGGATAGAGGATAACATAGGGGATTGTATAGCATAGAGGATAGGAGACGATAGAGGATAGGATAGGATAGAGGATAGGATAGGATAGAGGATAGGATAGGATGGAGGATAGGATAGGATAGAGGATAGGATAGGATGGAGGTTAGGATAGAATAGAGGATAAGATAGGATAGAGGATAACATAGGGGATTGGATAGGATAGAGGAGAGGAGACCATAGAGGATAGGATAGGAAAGATTACAGGATAGGATACAGGATACGATATTATAGAGGATACGGTATTATAGAGGATAGGATACGATAGAGGATAGGATAGGATAGAGGATAGGATAGGATAGAGGATAACATAGGGGAATGGATAGGATAGAGGGTAGGAGACGATAGAGGACATGATAGGTTTGATGATAGGATAGGAAAGAGGACAGGATAGGATACTGGATACGATATTATAGAGGATACGATATTATAGAGGATAGGATAGGATAGAGGATAGGATAGGATAGAGGATAAGATAGGATAGAGGATAGGATAGGATAGAGGATAGGATAGGATAGAGCAGGATAGGATAGAGGATAGGATAGAGGATAGGATAGAGGATTGGATAGGATTGAGGATATTATAGGATAGAGGATAGGATAGGATAGCGGATAGGATAGGATGGAGTATAGGATAGAATTGAGGATAGGATAGGGTTGAGGATAGGATAGGAAAGAGGACAGGATAGGATAGAGGATAGGATAGGATAGATGATAGGATAGGATAGAGGATAGGATAGGATAGATGATATTATAGGAAAGAGGATAGGATATGATAGAGGATACGATATTACAGAGGATAGGATAGGATAGGGGATCACATAGAGGATTGGATAGGATAGAGGATAGGATAGGATTGATGATAGGATAGGAAAGAGGACAGGATAGGATACAGGATACGATATTATAGAGGATATGATATTATAGAGGATAGGATAGGATAGTATGGAGTATACGATAGAATTGAGGATAGGATAGGGTTGAGGATTGGATAGGACAGAGGATAGGAGAAGATAGAGGATAGGATAGGATAGAGTATAGGATACGATAGAGGATAGGATAGAGAATAGGATAGGATAGAGGATAGGGGATCGGATCGGATACAGGATAGGAGACGGTAGAGGATTGGATAGGATAGAGGATAGGATAGGATAGAGGATATTATAGGATAGAGGATAGGATAGGATGGAGGATAGGATAGGATAGAGGATAAGATAGGATAGAGGATAACATAGGGGATTGGATAGGATAGAGGATAGGAGACGATAGAGGACATGATAGGTTTGATGATAGGATAGGAAAGAGGACAGGATAGGATACTGGATACGATATTATAGAGGATACGATATTATAGAGGATTGGATAGGATAGAGGATAGGATAGGATACAGGATAACATATGGGATTGGATAGCATGGAGGATAGGATAATATAGAGGATAGGATAGGATACATGATATTATAGGATAGAGGACAGGATAGGATGGAGGATAGGATAGGATAGAGAATAGTATATAGGATTGGATAGGATAGAGGATAGGATCGGATAGAGGATAGGTTAGGATTGAGGATAGGAGAGGATAGAGCAGATGATAGAGCATAGGAAAGAATTGAGGATAGGATAGGATAGAATATAGGATAGGATCGAGAATAGGATAGGATAGATGATATTATAGGATAGAGGATAGGATAGGATGGAGGATAGGATAGGATAGAGGATAGGATAGGATGGAGGTTAGGATAGCATAGTGGATAAGATAGGATAGAGGATAACATAGGGGATTGGATAGGATAGAGGATACCACAGGATAGAGGATAGGATAGGATTGAGGATAGGATAGGAAAGAGGACAGGATAGTGTACAGGATATGATATTATAGAGGATACGATATTATAGAGGATAGGATAGGATAGAGGATAGGATAGGATAGAGGATAGGATAGGATAGAGGATAGGATAGGATAGAGGATAGGATAGGATAGAGGATAGGATAGGATAGAGTATAGGAGAAGATAGAGGATAGGATAGGATAGTGGATAGGATACGATAGAGGATAGGATAGAAAAGAGGATACGATAGAGGATAGGGGATTGGATCGGATACAGGATAGGATAGGATAGAGGATAGCATAGGATAGAGGATAGGATAGGATAGAGGATAACATAGGGGATTGGATAGGATAGAGGATAGGAGACGATAGAGGACATGATAGGTTTGATGATAGGATAGGAAAGAGGACAGGATAGGATACTGGATACGATATTATAGAGGATACGATATTATAGAGGATACGATAGGATAGAGGATAGGATAGGATAGAGGATAAGATAGGATAGAGGATAGGATAGGATAGAGGATAGGATAGGATAGAGCAGGATAGGATAGAGCAGGATAGGTTAGAGGATAGGATAGAGGATAGGATAGAGGATTGGATAGGATAGAGGATAGGATAGGATAGCGGATAGGATACGATGGAGTATAGGATAGAATTGAGGATAGGGTAGGGTTGAGGATAGGATAGGAAAGAGGACAGGATAGGATAGACGATTGGATAGGATAGAGGATAGGATAGGATAGAGGATAGCATAGGATAGAGCATAGGATAGGATAGAGGATAACATAGGGGAATGGATAGGATAGAGGATAGGAGACGATAGAGGACATGATAGGTTTGATGATAGGATGGGAAAGAGGACAGGATAGGATACTGGATACGATATTATAGAGGATACGATATTATAGAGGATAGGATAGGATAGAGGATAGGATAGGATAGAGGATAAGATAGGATAGAGGATAGGATAGGATAGAGGATAGGATAGGATAGAGCAGGATAGGATAGAGGATAGGATAGCATAGAGGATAGGATAGGATAGAGGATAGGATAGGATGGAGGATAGGATAGAGGATTGGATAGGATAGAAGATAGGATACGATAGAGGATAGGATATGATAGAGGATAGGATAGGATATGAGATTGGATAGGATAGAGGATAGGATAGGATAGAGGATTGGATACGATAGAAGATAGGATAGAGAATAGGATAGGATAGAGGATAGGATACGATAAGAGGATAGGATAGGATAGAGGATAGGATAGGATTGAGGATAGGATAGGATAGAGGATAGGATAGGATACAGGATAGGATAGGATAGAGGATAGAATAGGATATAGGATAGGATAGCATAGAGGATAGGATAGGATAGAGGATAGGATAGGATGGAGGATAGGATAGAGGATTGGATAGGATAGAAGATAGGATACGATAGAGGATAGGATATGATAGAGGATAGGATAGGATATGAGATTGGATAGGATAGAGGATGCGATAGGATAGAGGATAGGACAGGATAGAGGATAGGATAGGATAGAGGATAGGATAGGATAGAGGATAGGATAGGATAGAGGATAGGATAGGATAGAGGATAGGATAGGATAGAGGATACGATAGGATAGAGGATAGGATAGGATAGAGGATAGGATAGGATAGAGGATAGGATAGGATAGAGGATAGGATACGGATAGAGGATAGTATAGGATAGAGGATAGGATAGAGGATAGGATAGAGGATAGGATAGAGGATATTATAGGATAGAGGATTGGATAGGATAGCGGATAGGATAGTATGGAGTATACGATAGAATTGAGGATAGGATAGGGTTGAGGATAGGATAGGATAGAGGATAGGATAGGATGGAGGATAGGATAGGATAGAGGATAGGATAGGATAGAGGATAGGATTGGATTGAGGATAGATAGGATAGAGCATAGAATAGGATAGAGGATAGGATAGGATAGAGGATTGGATAGGATAGAAGATAGGATACAATAGAGGATAGGATATGATAGAGGATAGGATAGGATATGAGATTGGATAGGATAGAGGATGCGATAGGATAGAGGATAGGACAGGATAGAGGATAGGATAGGATAGAGGATAGGATAGGATAGAGGATAGGATAGGATAGAGGATAGGATAGGATAGAGGATAGGATACGGATAGAGGATAGGATAGGATAGAGGATAGGATAGAGGATAGGATAGAGGATTGGATAGGATAGAGGATATTATAGGATAGAGGATAGGATAGGATAGCGGATAGGATAGTATGGAGTATACGATAGAATTGAGGATAGGATAGGGTTGAGGATAGGATAGGATAGAGGATAGGATAGGATGGAGGATAGGATAGGATAGAGGATAGGATAGGATAGAGGATAGGATTGGATTGAGGATAGATAGGATAGAGCATAGAATAGGATAGAGGATAGGATAGCATAGAGGATAGGATAGGATAGAGGATAGGATATGATTGGGGATAGGATAGAGGATTGGATAGGATAGAAGATAGGATTGAGAATAGGATAGGATAGAGGATAGGATAGGATAGAGGATATTATAGGATAGAGGATAGGATAGGATAGCGGATAGGATAGTATGGAGTATACGATAGAATTTAGGATAGGATAGGGTTGAGGATAGGATAGGATAGAGGATAGGATAGGATTGAGGATAGGATAGGATAGAGGATAGGATAGGATAGAGGATAGGATTGGATTGAGGATAGATAGGATAGAGCATAGAATAGGATAGAGGATAGGATAGGATAGAGGATTGGATAGGATAGAAGATAGGATACGATAGAGGATAGGATATGATAGAGGATAGGATAGGATATGAGATTGGATAGGATAGAGGATGCGATAGGATAGAGGATAGGACAGGATAGAGGATAGGATAGGATAGAGGATAGGATAGGATAGAGGATAGGATAGGATAGAGGATAGGATAGGATAGAGGATAGGATACGGATAGAGGATAGGATAGGATAGAGGATAGGATAGAGGATAGGATAGAGGATAGGATAGAGGATTGGATAGGATAGAGGATATTATAGGATAGAGGATAGGATAGGATAGCGGATAGGATAGTATGGAGTATACGATAGAATTGAGGATAGGATAGGGTTGAGGATAGGATAGGATAGAGGATAGGATAGGATGGAGGATAGGATAGGATAGAGGATAGGATAGGATAGAGGATAGGATTGGATTGAGGATAGATAGGATAGAGCATAGAATAGGATAGAGGATAGGATAGCATAGAGGATAGGATAGGATAGAGGATAGGATATGATTGGGGATAGGATAGAGGATTGGATAGGATAGAAGATAGGATAGAGGATAGGATAGAGGATAGGATACGATAAGAGGATAGGATAGGATAGAGGATAGGATAGGATTGAGGATAGGATAGGATAGAGGATAGGATAGGATACAGGATAGGATAGGATAGAGGATAGAATAGGATAGAGGATAGGATAGCATAGAGGATAGGATAGGATAGAGGATAGGATAGGATGGAGGATAAAATAGAGGATTGGATAGGATAGAAGATAGGATACGATAGAGGATAGGATATGATAGAGGATAGGATACGATAGAGGATAGGATATGATAGAGGATAGGATAGGATATGAGATTGGATAGGATAGAGGATGCGATAGGATAGAGGATAGGACAGGATAGAGGATAGGATAGGATACAGGATAGTATAGGATACAGAATAGGATAGGATAGAGGATAGGACAGGATAGAGGATAGGATAGGATAGAGGATAGGATACGGATAGAGGATAGGATAGGATAGTGGATATTATATAATAGAGGATAGGATAGGATAGCGGATAGGATAGTATGGAGTATACGATAGAATTGAGGATAGGATAGGGTTGAGGATACGATAGGATAGAGGATAGGAGAAGATAGAGGATAGGATAGGATAGAGGATAGGATACGGTAGAGGATAGGATAGAGAATAGGATAGGATAGAGGATAGGGGATTGGATCGGATACAGGATAGGAGACGGTAGAGGATTGGATAGGATAGAGGATAGGATAGGATAGAGGATAGGATAGGATAGATGATGTTATAGGATAGAGGATAGGATAGGATGGAGGATAGGACAGGATAGAGGATAGGATAGGATAGATGATAGGATAGGATAGAGGATAGGATAGGCTAGAGGATATTATAGGACAGAGGATAGGATAGGATAGAGGATAGGATATTATAGAGGATAGGATAGGATAGAGGATAACATAGGGGATTGGATAGCATAGAGGATAGGAGACGATAGAGGATAGGATAGGATAGAGGATAGGATAGGATAGATGATATTATAGGATAGAGGATAGGATAGGATGGAGGATAGGATAGGATAGAGGATAGGATAGGATTGAGGATAGGAGAGGATAGAGCAGATGATAGAGCATAGGAAAGAATTGAAGATAGGATAGGATAGAATATAGGATAGGATAGAGAATAGGATAGGATAGATGATATTATAGGATAGAGGATAGGATAGGATGGAGGATAGGATAGGATAGAGGATAGGATAGGATGGAGGTTAGGATAGGATAGAGGATAAGATAGGATAGAGGATAACATAGGGGATTGGATAGGATAGAGGAGAGGAGACCATAGAGGATAGGATAGGATTGATGATAGGATAGGAAAGATTACAGGATAGGATACAGGATACGATATTATAGAGGATACGATATTATAGAGGATAGGATACGATAGAGGATAGGATAGGATAGAGGATAGGATAGGATAGAGGATAGGATAGGATAGGATAGAGGATAGGATAGGATATAGGATAGGATAGGATAGAGGATAGAATAGGATATAGGATAGGATAGCATAGAGGATAGGATAGGATAGAGGATAGGCTAGGATGGAGGATAGGATAGAGGATTGGATAGGATAGAAGATAGGATACGATAGAGGATAGGATATGATAGAGGATAGGATAGGATATGAGATTGGATAGGATAGAGGATGCGATAGGATAGAGGATAGGACAGGATAGAGGATAGGATAGGATAGAGGATAGTATAGGATACAGGATAGGATAGGATAGAGGATAGGACATGATAGAGGATAGGATAGGATAGAGGATAGGATAGGATAGAGGATACGATAGTATGGAGTATACGATAGAATTGAGGATAGGATAGGGTTGAGGATACGATAGGATAGAGGATAGGAGAAGATAGAGGATAGGATAGGATAGAGGATAGGATACGGTAGAGGATAGGATAGAGAATAGGATAGGATAGAGGATAGGGGATTGGATCGGATACAGGATAGGAGACGGTAGAGGATTGGATAGGATAGAGGATAGGATAGGATAGAGGATAGGATAGGATAGATGATGTTATAGGATAGAGGATAGGATAGGATGGAGGATAGGACAGGATAGAGGATAGGATAGGATAGATGATAGGATAGGATAGAGGATAGGATAGGATAGAGGATATTATAGGACAGAGGATAGGATAGGATAGAGGATAGGATATTATAGAGGATAGGATAGGATAGAGGATAGGATAGGATAGAGGATAGGATAGGATAGAGGATAGGATAGGATATAGGATAGGATAGGATAGAGGATAGGATAGGATAGAGGATAGGACAGGATAGAGGATAGGATAGGATAGAGGATAGGATAGGACAGAGGATTGGATAGGATCGAGGATGCGATAGGATAGAGGATAGGATAGGATGGAGGATAGGATACTACAGAGGATAGGATAGGATACAGGATACGATATTATAGAGGATACGATATTATAGAGGATAATATAGGATAGAGGATAGGATAGGATAGAGGATAGGATATGATGGAGGATACGATATTATAGAGGATAGGATAGGATAGACGATAACATAGGGGATTGGATAGGATAGAGGATATGATAGGATAGACGATAACATAGGGGATTGGATAGGATAGAGGATAGGATACGATAGAGGATTGGATAGGATAGAGGATACGATAGGATAGAGGATATGATTGGATTGAGGATAGGATAGGAAAGAGGACAGGATAGGATAAGGGATACGATATTATAGAGGATACGATATTATAGTGGATAGGATAGGATAGGATAGAGGATAGGATAGGACAGATGATATTATAGGATAGAGGATAGGATAGGATAGAGGGTAGGGTAGGATAGAGGATATGATTGGATTGAGGATAGGATAGGATAGAGGACAGGATAGGATAAGGGATACGATATTATAGAGGATACGATATTATAGTGGATAGGATAGGATAGGATAGAGGATAGGATAGGACAGATGATATTATAGGATAGAGGATAGGATAGGATAGAGGGTAGGGTAGGATAGAGGATATGATTGGATTGAGGATAGGATAGGAAAGAGGACAGGATAGGATAAGGGATACGATATTATAGAGGATACGATATTATAGAGGATAGGATAGGATAGAGGATAGGATAGGATAGAGGATAGGATAGGATAGAGGATAGGCTAGGATAGAGGATACGATAGGATAGAGGATAGGATAGGATAGAGGATAGGATAGGATATAGGATAGGATAGGATAGAGGATAGGATATGATAGAGGATAGGATAAGATAGAGGATTGAATAGGATAGAGGATAGGATAGGATAGAGGATAGGATAGGATAGAGCATAGGATAGGATATAGGATAGGATAGGATAGAGGATAGGATAGGATAGAGGATAGGATAGGATAGAGGATAACATAGAGGATTGGATAGGATAGAGGATAGGAGACGATAGAGGACTGGATAGGTTTGATGATAGGATAGGAAAGAGGACAGGATAGGATACAGGATACGATATTATAGAGGATACGATATTATAGAGGATAGGATAGGATAGAGCAGGATAGGATAGAGGATAGGATAGAGGATAGGATAGAGGATGGGATAGAGGATAGGATAGAGGATAGGATAGAGGATATGATAGAGGACTGGATAGGATAGAGGATATTATAGGATAGAGGATAGGATAGGATAGCGGATAGGATAGGATGGAGTATAGGATAGAATTGAGGATAGGATAGGGTTGAGGATAGGATAGGAAAGAGGACAGGATAGGATAGAGGATAGGATAGGATAGAGGATAGGATAGGATAGAGGATAGGATAGGATAGTGGATATTATAGGATAGAGGATAGGATAGGATGGAGGATAGGATAGGATAGAGGATAAGATAGGATAGAGGATTGGATAGGATAGAAGATGCGATAGGATTGAGGATAGGATAGGATAGAGCATAGGATAGGATATAGGATAGGATAGGATAGAGGATAGGATAGGATAGAGGATAGGATAGGATAGAGGATTGGATAGGATAGAGGATAGGATAGGATAGAGGATAGGATAGGATAGAGGATATGATAGGAGAGAGGATAGGATAGGATAGAGGATAGGATAGGATGGAGTATACGATAGAATTGAGGATAGGATAGGGTTGAGGATAGGATAGGATCGAGGATAGGAGAAGATAGAAGATAGGATAGGATAGAGGATACGATACGATAGAGGATAGGATAGATAATAGGATAGGATAGAGGATAGGGGATTTGATCGGAAACAGAATAGGAGACGGTAGAGGATTGGATAGGATAGAGGATAGGATAGGATAGAGGATAGGATAGGATAGAGGATTGTATAGGATAGAGAATGCGATAGGATACAGGATACGATATTATAGAGGATAGGATAGGATAGAGGATAGGATAGGATAAAGGATAGGATAGGATAGAGGATAGGATATGATAGAGGATAGGATAGGATAGAGGATAGGGTAGAGGATAGTATAGTGGATTGGATAGGATAGAGGATAGGATAGGAAAGAGGACAGGATAGGATAGAGGATAGGATAGGATAGAGGATAGGATAGGATAGAGGATAGGATAGGATAGAGGATATTATAGGATAGAGGATAGGATAGGATGGAGGATAGGATAGGATAGAGGATAAGATAGGATAGAGGATTGGATAGGATAGAAGATGCGATAGGATTGAGGATAGGATAGGATAGAGCATAGGATAGGATATAGGATAGGATAGGATAGAGGATAGGATAGGATAGAGGATAGGATAGGATAGAGGATTGGATAGGATAGAGGATAGGATAGGATAGAGGATAGGATAGGATAGAGGATATGATAGGAGAGAGGATAGGATAGGATAGAGGATAGGATAGGATAGATGATATTATAGGAAAGAGGATAGGATATGATAGAGGATACGATATTATAGAGGATAGGATAGGATAGAGGATAGGATAGGATAGCGGATAGGTTAGGATGGAGTATACGATAGAATTGAGGATAGGATAGGGTTGAGGATAGGATAGGATCGAGGATAGGAGAAGATAGAAGATAGGATAGGATAGAGGATACGATACGATAGAGGATAGGATAGATAATAGGATAGGATAGAGGATAGGGGATTTGATCGGAAACAGGATAGGAGACGGTAGAGGATTGGATAGGATAGAGGATAGGATAGGATAGAGGATAGGATAGGATAGAGGATTGTATAGGATAGAGAATGCGATAGGATACAGGATACGATATTATAGAGGATAGGATAGGATAGAGGATAGGATAGGATAAAGGATAGGATAGGATAGAGGATAGGATATGATAGAGGATAGGATAGGATAGAGGATAGGGTAGAGGATAGTATAGTGGATTGGATAGGATAGAGGATAGGATAGGATAGCGGATAGGATAGGATGGAGTATAGGATAGAATTGAGGATAGGATAGGATAGAGGATAGGATAGGATAGAGGATAGGATAGGATAGAGGATAGGATAGGATAGAGGATAGGATAGGATAGAGGATAGGATAGGATGGAGTATAGGATAGAATTGAGGATAGGATAGGATAGAGGATAGGATAGGATAGAGGATAGGATAGGATAGAGGATAGGATAGGATAGAGGATAGGATAGGATAGAGGATAGGATAGGATAGAGGATAGGATCGGATAGAGGATAGGATAGGATAGAGGATAGGATAGGATAGAGCATAGGATAGGATATAGGATAGGATAGGATAGAGGATAGGATAGGATAGAGGATAGGATAGGATAGATGATTGGATAGGATAGAGGATAGGATAGGATAGAGGATAGGATAGGATAGAGGATATGATAGTTGAGAGGATAGGATAGGATAGAGGATAGGATAGGATAGATGATATTATAGGAAAGAGGATAGGATATGATAGAGGATACGATATTATAGAGGATAGGATAGGATAGAGGATAGGATAGGATAGAGGATAGGATAGGATAGAGGATAGGATAGGATAGAGGATAGGATCTGATAGAGGATAGGATAGGATAGAGGATAGGATACGATAGAGGATAGGATAGAGGATAGGATAGAGTATTGGATAGGATAGAGGATATTATAGGATAGAGGATAGGATAGGATAGCGGATAGGATAGGGTGGAGTATACGATAGAATTGAGGATAGGGTAAAGTTGAGGATAGGATAGGATAGAGGATACGATACGATAGAGGATACGATATTATAGAGGATAGGATAGGATATAGGATAGGATAGGATAGAGGATAGGATAGGATAGAGGATAGCATAGGAAAGAGGACAGGATAGGATACAGGATACGATATTATAGATGATAGGATAGGATAGAGGATAGGATAGGATACAGGATAGGATAGGATAGAGGATATGATAGGATAGAGGATAGGATAGGATAGAGGATAGGATAGGATAGAGGATAGGATAGGATAGAGGATAGGATAGGATAGAGCAGGATAGGATAGAGGATAGGATAGAGGATAGGATAGAGGATTGGATAGGATAGAGGATATTATAGGATAGAGGATAGGATAGGATAGCGGATAGGATAGGATGGAGTATAGGATAGAATGGAGGATAGGATAGGGTTGAGGATAGGATAGGAAAGAGGACAGGATAGGATAGACGATAGGATAGGATAGAGGATAGGATAGGATAGGGAATAGGATAGGATAGACGATAACATAGGGGATTGGATAGGATAGAGGATAGGATAGGATAGAGGATAGGATAGAGGATAGGATAGGATAGAGGATAGGATAGGATAGAGGATAGGATACGATAGAGGATTGGATAGGATAGAGGATACGATAGGATAGAGGATAGGATAGGATTGAGGACAGGATAGGAAAGAGGACAGGATAGGATAGAGGATAGGATAGGATAGAGGATAGGATAGGATAGAGGATAGGATAGGATAGAGGATAGGATAGGATAAAGGATAGGATAGGATAGAGGATAGGATAGGATAGAGGATAGGATAGGATAGAGGATAGGATAGGATAGAGGATAGGATATGATAGAGGATAGGATAGGATAGAGGATAGGATAGGATAGATGATATTATAGGAAAGAGGATAGGATATGATAGAGGATACGATATTATAGAGGATAGGATAGGATAGAGGATAGGATAGGATAGAGGATAGGATAGGATAGAGGATAGGATACGATAGAGGATAGGATAGAGGATAGGATAGAGTATTGGATAGGATAGAGGATATTATACGATAGAGGATAGGATAGGATAGCGGATAGGATAGGATGGAGTATACGATAGAATTGAGGATAGGATAAAGTTGAGGATAGGATAGGATCGGGGATAGGAGAAGATAGAGGATAGGATAGGATAGAGGATACGATACGATAGAGGATAGGATAGAGAATAGGATAGGATAGAGGATAGGGGATTGGATCGGATACAGGATAGGAGACGGTAGAGGATTGGATAGGATAGAGGATAGGATAGGATAGAGGATATTATAGGATAGAGGATAGAATAGGATGGAGGATAGGATAGGATAGAGGATAGGATAGGATAGAGGATAGGATAGGATAGAGGATTGGATAGGATAGAGGATAGGATAGGATAGAGGATATGATATGATAGAGGAAACGATATTATAGAGGATAGGATAGGATAGGGGATAACATAGGGGATTGGATAGGATAGAGTATAGGATAGGATTGATGATAGGATAGGAAAGAGGACAGGATATAATAGAGGATAGGATAGGATAGAGGATAGGATAGGATGGAGGATAGGATAGGATAGAGGATAGGATAGGATAGAGGATATGATAGGATAGAGGATAGGATAGGATAGAGGATAGGATAGGATAGATGATATTATAGGAAAGAGGATAGGATATGATAGAGGATAGGATAGGATAGAGGATAGGATAGGATAGAGGATAGAATAGGATAGAGGATAGGATAGGATAGACGATGGGATAGGATGGAGGATAGGATAGGATAGAGGATAGGATAGGATAGAGGATAGGATAGGATATAGGATAGGATAGGATAGAGGAAAGGATAGGATAGAGGATAGGATAGGATAGAGGATTGGATAGGATAGAGGATACCATAGGATAGAGGATAGGATAGGATTGAGGATAGGATAGGAAAGAGGACAGGATAGGATACAGGATACGATATTATAGAGGATACGATATTATAGAGGATAGGATAGGATAGAGAATAGGATAGAGAATAGGATAGGATAGAGGATAGGGGATTGGATCGGATACAGGATAGGAGACGGTAGAGGATTGGATAGGATAGAGGATATTATTGGATAGAGGATAGGATAGGATGGAGGATAGGATAGGATAGAGGATAGGATAGGATAGAGGATAGGATAGGATAGAGGATAGGATAGGATAGAGGATAGGATAGGATAGAGGATAGGATAGGATAGAGGATAGGATAGGATAGAGGATAGGATAGGATAGAGGATAGGATAGGATAGAGGATAGGATAGGATAGAGGATAGGATAGGATAGGATAGAGGATAGGATAGGATATAGGATAGGATAGGATAGATGATAGGATAGGATAGAGGATAGGATAGGATAGAGGATAGGATAGGATAGAGGATAGGATAGGATAGAGGATAGGATAGGATAGAGGATAGGATAGGATAGAGGATAGGATAGGATAGAGGATATTATACGATAGAGGATAGGATAGGATAGCGGATAGGATAGGATGGAGTATACGATAGAATTGAGGATAGGATAAAGTTGAGGATAGGATAGGATCGGGGATAGGAGAAGATAGAGGATAGGGGATTGGATCGGATACAGGATAGGAGACGGTAGAGGATTGGATAGGATAGAGGATATTATTGGATAGAGGATAGGATAGGATGGAGGATAGGATAGGATAGAGGATAGGATAGGATAGAGGATAGGATAGGATAGAGGATAGGATAGGATAGAGGATAGGATAGGATAGAGGATAGGATAGGATAGAGGATAGGATAGGATAGAGGATAGGATAGGATAGAGGATAGGATAGGATAGAGGATAGGATAGGATAGAGGATACGATATTATAGTGGATACGATATTATAGAGGATAGGATACGATAGAGGATAGGATAGGATAGAGGATAGGATAGGATAGAGGATAGGATAGGATAGGATAGAGGATAGGATAGGATATAGGATAGGATAGGATAGATGATAGGATAGGATAGAGGATAGGATAGGATAGAGGATAGGATAGGATAGAGGATAGGATAGGATAGAGGATAGGATAGGATAGAGGATAGGATAGGATAGAGGATAGGATATGATAGAGGATAGGATAGGATAGAGGATAGGATAGGATAGATGATATTATAGGAAAGAGGATAGGATATGATAGAGGATACGATATTATAGAGGATAGGATAGGATAGAGGATAGGATAGGATAGAGGATAGGATAGGATAGAGGATAGGATACGATAGAGGATAGGATAGAGGATAGGATAGAGTATTGGATAGGATAGAGGATATTATACGATAGAGGATAGGATAGGATAGCGGATAGGATAGGATGGAGTATACGATAGAATTGAGGATAGGATAAAGTTGAGGATAGGATAGGATCGGGGATAGGAGAAGATAGAGGATAGGATAGGATAGAGGATACGATACGATAGAGGATAGGATAGAGAATAGGATAGGATAGAGGATAGGGGATTGGATCGGATACAGGATAGGAGACGGTAGAGGATTGGATAGGATAGAGGATAGGATAGGATAGAGGATATTATAGGATAGAGGATAGAATAGGATGGAGGATAGGATAGGATAGAGGATAGGATAGGATAGAGGATAGGATAGGATAGAGGATTGGATAGGATAGAGGATAGGATAGGATAGAGGATATGATATGATAGAGGATACGATATTATAGAGGATAGGATAGATGATATTATAAGAAAGAGGATAGGATATGATAGAGGAAACGATATTATAGAGGATAGGATAGGATAGGGGATAACATAGGGGATTGGATAGGATAGAGTATAGGATAGGATTGATGATAGGATAGGAAAGAGGACAGGATATAATAGAGGATAGGATAGGATAGAGGATAGGATAGGATGGAGGATAGGATAGGATAGAGGATAGGATAGGATAGAGGATATGATAGGATAGAGGATAGGATAGGATAGAGGATAGGATAGGATAGATGATATTATAGGAAAGAGGATAGGATATGATAGAGGATAGGATAGGATAGCGGATAGGATAGGATGGAGTATAGGATAGAATGGAGGATAGGATAGGGTTGAGGATAGGATAGGAAAGAGGACAGGATAGGATAGACGATAGGATAGGATAGAGGATAGGATAGGATAGGGAATAGGATAGGATAGACGATAACATAGGGGATTGGATAGGATAGAGGATAGGATAGGATAGAGGATAGGATAGAGGATAGGATAGGATAGAGGATAGGATAGGATAGAGGATAGGATACGATAGAGGATTGGATAGGATAGAGGATACGATAGGATAGAGGATAGGATAGGATTGAGGACAGGATAGGAAAGAGGACAGGATAGGATAGAGGATAGGATAGGATAGAGGATAGGATAGGATAGAGGATAGGATAGGATAGAGGATAGGATAGGATAAAGGATAGGATAGGATAGAGGATAGGATAGGATAGAGGATAGGATAGGATAGAGGATAGGATAGGATAGAGGATAGGATATGATAGAGGATAGGATAGGATAGAGGATAGGATAGGATAGATGATATTATAGGAAAGAGGATAGGATATGATAGAGGATACGATATTATAGAGGATAGGATAGGATAGAGGATAGGATAGGATAGAGGATAGGATAGGATAGAGGATAGGATACGATAGAGGATAGGATAGAGGATAGGATAGAGTATTGGATAGGATAGAGGATATTATACGATAGAGGATAGGATAGGATAGCGGATAGGATAGGATGGAGTATACGATAGAATTGAGGATAGGATAAAGTTGAGGATAGGATAGGATCGGGGATAGGAGAAGATAGAGGATAGGATAGGATAGAGGATACGATACGATAGAGGATAGGATAGAGAATAGGATAGGATAGAGGATAGGGGATTGGATCGGATACAGGATAGGAGACGGTAGAGGATTGGATAGGATAGAGGATAGGATAGGATAGAGGATATTATAGGATAGAGGATAGAATAGGATGGAGGATAGGATAGGATAGAGGATAGGATAGGATAGAGGATAGGATAGGATAGAGGATTGGATAGGATAGAGGATAGGATAGGATAGAGGATATGATATGATAGAGGAAACGATATTATAGAGGATAGGATAGGATAGGGGATAACATAGGGGATTGGATAGGATAGAGTATAGGATAGGATTGATGATAGGATAGGAAAGAGGACAGGATATAATAGAGGATAGGATAGGATAGAGGATAGGATAGGATGGAGGATAGGATAGGATAGAGGATAGGATAGGATAGAGGATATGATAGGATAGAGGATAGGATAGGATAGAGGATAGGATAGGATAGATGATATTATAGGAAAGAGGATAGGATATGATAGAGGATAGGATAGGATAGAGGATAGGATAGGATAGAGGATAGAATAGGATAGAGGATAGGATAGGATAGACGATGGGATAGGATGGAGGATAGGATAGGATAGAGGATAGGATAGGATAGAGGATAGGATAGGATATAGGATAGGATAGGATAGAGGAAAGGATAGGATAGAGGATAGGATAGGATAGAGGATTGGATAGGATAGAGGATACCATAGGATAGAGGATAGGATAGGATTGAGGATAGGATAGGAAAGAGGACAGGATAGGATACAGGATACGATATTATAGAGGATACGATATTATAGAGGATAGGATAGGATAGAGAATAGGATAGAGAATAGGATAGGATAGAGGATAGGGGATTAGATCGGATACAGGATAGGAGACGGTAGAGGATTGGATAGGATAGAGGATATTATTGGATAGAGGATAGGATAGGATGGAGGATAGGATAGGATAGAGGATAGGATAGGATAGAGGATAGGATAGGATAGAGGATAGGATAGGATAGAGGATAGGATAGGATAGAGGATAGGATAGGATAGAGGATAGGATAGGATAGAGGATAGGATAGGATAGAGGATAGGATAGGATAGAGGATAGGATAGGATAGAGGATACGATATTATAGTGGATACGATATTATAGAGGATAGGATACGATAGAGGATAGGATAGGATAGAGGATAGGATAGGATAGAGGATAGGATAGGATAGGATAGAGGATAGGATAGGATATAGGATAGGATAGGATAGATGATAGGATAGGATAGAGGATAGGATAGGATAGAGGATAGGATAGGATAGAGGATAGGATAGGATAGAGGATAGGATAGGATAGAGGATAGGATAGGATAGAGGATAGGATAGGATAGAGGATATTATACGATAGAGGATAGGATAGGATAGCGGATAGGATAGGATGGAGTATACGATAGAATTGAGGATAGGATAAAGTTGAGGATAGGATAGGATCGGGGATAGGAGAAGATAGAGGATAGGGGATTGGATCGGATACAGGATAGGAGACGGTAGAGGATTGGATAGGATAGAGGATATTATTGGATAGAGGATAGGATAGGATGGAGGATAGGATAGGATAGAGGATAGGATAGGATAGAGGATAGGATAGGATAGAGGATAGGATAGGATAGAGGATAGGATAGGATAGAGGATAGGATAGGATAGAGGATAGGATAGGATAGAGGATAGGATAGGATAGAGGATAGGATAGGATAGAGGATAGGATAGGATAGAGGATACGATATTATAGTGGATACGATATTATAGAGGATAGGATACGATAGAGGATAGGATAGGATAGAGGATAGGATAGGATAGAGGATAGGATGGGATAGGATAGAGGATAGGATAGGATATAGGATAGGATAGGATAGATGATAGGATAGGATAGAGGATAGGATAGGATAGAGGATAGGATAGGATAGAGGATAGGATAGGATAGAGGATAGGATAGGATAGAGGATAGGATAGGATAGAGGATAGGATATGATAGAGGATAGGATAGGATAGAGGATAGGATAGGATAGATGATATTATAGGAAAGAGGATAGGATATGATAGAGGATACGATATTATAGAGGATAGGATAGGATAGAGGATAGGATAGGATAGAGGATAGGATAGGATAGAGGATAGGATACGATAGAGGATAGGATAGAGGATAGGATAGAGTATTGGATAGGATAGAGGATATTATACGATAGAGGATAGGATAGGATAGCGGATAGGATAGGATGGAGTATACGATAGAATTGAGGATAGGATAAAGTTGAGGATAGGATAGGATCGGGGATAGGAGAAGATAGAGGATAGGATAGGATAGAGGATACGATACGATAGAGGATAGGATAGAGAATAGGATAGGATAGAGGATAGGGGATTGGATCGGATACAGGATAGGAGACGGTAGAGGATTGGATAGGATAGAGGATAGGATAGGATAGAGGATATTATAGGATAGAGGATAGAATAGGATGGAGGATAGGATAGGATAGAGGATAGGATAGGATAGAGGATAGGATAGGATAGAGGATTGGATAGGATAGAGGATAGGATAGGATAGAGGATATGATATGATAGAGGATACGATATTATAGAGGATAGGATAGATGATATTATAAGAAAGAGGATAGGATATGATAGAGGAAACGATATTATAGAGGATAGGATAGGATAGGGGATAACATAGGGGATTGGATAGGATAGAGTATAGGATAGGATTGATGATAGGATAGGAAAGAGGACAGGATATAATAGAGGATAGGATAGGATAGAGGATAGGATAGGATGGAGGATAGGATAGGATAGAGGATAGGATAGGATAGAGGATATGATAGGATAGAGGATAGGATAGGATAGAGGATAGGATAGGATAGATGATATTATAGGAAAGAGGATAGGATATGATAGAGGATAGGATAGGATAGAGGATAGGATAGGATAGAGGATAGAATAGGATAGAGGATAGGATAGGATAGACGATGGGATAGGATGGAGGATAGGATAGGATAGAGGATAGGATAGGATAGAGGATAGGATAGGATATAGGATAGGATAGGATAGAGGAAAGGATAGGATAGAGGATAGGATAGGATAGAGGATTGGATAGGATAGAGGATACCATAGGATAGAGGATAGGATAGGATTGAGGATAGGATAGGAAAGAGGACAGGATAGGATACAGGATACGATATTATAGAGGATACGATATTATAGAGGATAGGATAGGATAGAGAATAGGATAGAGAATAGGATAGGATAGAGGATAGGGGATTGGATCGGATACAGGATAGGAGACGGTAGAGGATTGGATAGGATAGAGGATATTATTGGATAGAGGATAGGATAGGATGGAGGATAGGATAGGATAGAGGATAGGATAGGATAGAGGATAGGATAGGATAGAGGATAGGATAGGATAGAGGATAGGATAGGATAGAGGATAGGATAGGATAGAGGATAGGATAGGATAGAGGATAGGATAGGATAGAGGATAGGATAGGATAGAGGATAGGATAGGATAGAGGATACGATATTATAGTGGATACGATATTATAGAGGATAGGATACGATAGAGGATAGGATAGGATAGAGGATAGGATAGGATAGAGGATAGGATAGGATAGGATAGAGGATAGGATAGGATATAGGATAGGATAGGATAGATGATAGGATAGGATAGAGGATAGGATAGGATAGAGGATAGGATAGGATAGAGGATAGGATAGGATAGAGGATAGGATAGGATAGAGGATAGGATAGGATAGAGGATAGGATAGGATAGAGGATAGGATAGGATAGAGGATAGGATAGGATAGATGATGTTATAGGATAGAGGATAGGATAGGATGGAGGATAGGACAGGATAGAGGATAGGATACGGATAGAGGATAGGATAGAATAGAGGATAGGATAGAGGATAGGATAGAGGATTGGATAGGATAGAGGATAGGATAGGATAGTTGATAGGATAGGATACAGGATAGGATAGGATAGAGGATAGGATAGGATAGAGGATAGGATAGTATAGAGGATAGGATAGGATAGAGGATAGGATAGGACAGAGGATTGGATACGGATAGAGGATATGATAGAATAGAGGATAGGATGGAGGATAGGATAGGATAGAGGATAAGATAGTTTAGAGGATAACATAGGGGATTGGATAGGATAGAGGATAGGAGACGATAGAGGATAGGAAAGATTACAGGATAGGATACAGGATACGATATTATAGAGGATACGATATTATAGAGGATAGGATAGGATAGAGGATAGGATAGGATAGGATAGAGGATTGATAGGATAGAGGATAGGATAGGATAGAGGATTTGATAGGACAGAGGATAGGATAGGATAGAGGATAAGATAATATAGTGGATAGGATGGGATACAGGATAGGATAGGATAGAGGATAGGATAGGATAGAGGATAGGATGGGATAGAGGATAGGATAGGATAGAGGATAGGATAGGATAGAGGATAGGATAGGGTAGAGGATAGGATATTACAGGTGATATTATAGGATAGAGGATAGGATAGGATGGAGAATAGGATAGGATAGGATAGAGGATAGGATAGGATAGAGGATTGGATAGGATAGAGGATACCAAAGGATAGAGGATAGGATAGGATTGAGGATAGGATAGGAAAGAGGACAGGATAGGATACAGGATACGATATTATAGAGGATACGATATTATAGAGGATAGGATAGGATAGAGGATAGGATGGGAGAGAGGATAGGATAGGATGGAGGATAGGATATAGGATTGGATACGATAGAGGATAGGATCGGATAGAGGATTGGATAGGATTGAGGATAGGATAGGATAGAGGATAGGATAGGATAGTTGATAGGATAGGATAGAGGATAGGATACGATAGAGGATAGGATAGGATAGTTGATAGGATAGGATACAGGATAGGATAGGATAGAGGATAGGATAGGATAGAGGATAGGATAGGATAGAGGATAGGATAGGATATAGGATAGGATAGGATAGAGGATAGGATAGGATAGAGGATAGGATAGGATAGAGGATACCAAAGGATAGAGGATAGGATAGGATGGTGGATAGGATAGGATAGAGGATAGGATAGGAGAGAGGATAGGATAGGACAGAGGATAGGATAGGATAGAGGATAGGATAGGATAGAGGATAGGATGGGATAGAGGATAGGATAGGATAGTTGATAGGATAGGATAGGATAGAGGATAGGATAGGATAGTTGATAGGATAGGATACAGGATAGGATAGGATACAGGATAGGATAGGATAGAGGATAGGATAGGATAGAGGATAGGATAGGATAGAGGATAGGATAGGATAGGATAGAGGATAGGATAGGATATAGGATAGGATAGGATAGATGATAGGATAGGATAGAGGATAGGATAGGATAGAGGATAGGATAGAGGATAGGATAGGATAGAGGATAGGATAGGATAGAGGATAGGATAGGATAGAGGATAGGATAGGATAGAGGATAGGATAGGATAGAGGATAGGATAGGATAGAGGATAGGATAGGATAGAGGATAGGATAGGATAGCGGATATTATAGGACAGAGGATAGGATAGGATAGAGGATAGGATATTATAGAGGATAGGATAGGATAGATGTCATTATAGGATAGAGGATAGGATAGGATGGAGGATAGGATAGGATAGAGGATAGGATAGGATTGAGGATAGGAGAGGATAGAGAAGATGATAGAGCATAGGAAAGAATTGAAGATAGGATAGGATAGAATATAGGATAGGATAGAGAATAGGCTAGGATAGATGATATTATAGGATAGAGGATAGGATAGGATGGAGGATAGGATAGGATAGAGGATAGGATAGGATGGAGGTTAGGATAAGATAGAGGATAAGATAGGATAGAGGATAACATAGGGGATTGGATAGGATAGAGGAGAGGAGACCGTAGAGGATAGGATAGGATTGATGATAGGATAGGAAAGATTACAGGATAGGATACAGGATACGATATTATAGAGGATACGATATTATAGAGGATAGGATACGATAGAGGATAGGATAGGATAGAGGATAGGATAGGATAGAGGATAGGATAGGATAGGATAGAGGATAGGATAGGATATAGGATAGGATAGGATAGAGGATAGGATAGGATAGAGGATAGGATAGGATAGAGGATAGGTTACGATAGAGGATAGGATAGAGGATAGGGGATTGGATCGGATACAGGATAGGAGACGGTAGAGGATTGGATAGGCTAGAGGATATTAGAGGATAGATGATAGGATTGGATGGAGGATAGAATAGGATAGAGGATAAGATAGGATAGAGGATAACATAGGGGATTGGATAGTATAGAGGATAGGATAGGATAGAGGATAGCATAGGAAAGTTGATATGATAGGATACAGGATAGGATAGGATAGAGGATAGGATAGGATAGTTGATATGATAGGATACAGGATAGGATAGGATAGAGGATAGGATAGGATAGAGGATAGGATTGGATAGAGGATAGGATAGGATAGAGGATAGGATAGGATAGAGGATAGGATAGGATAGAGGATAGGATAGGATTGAGGATAGGATAGGATAGAGGATAGGATAGGATAGAGGATAGGATAGGATAGAGGATAGGATAGGATAGAGGATAGGATAGGGTAGAGGATAGGATAGGTTAGAGGATAGGATATTACAGGTGATATTATAGGATAGAGGATAGGATAGGATGGAGAATAGGATAGGATAGAGGATAGGATAGGATGGAGGTTAGGATAGGATAGAGGATAGGATAGGATAGAGGATTGGATAGGATAGAGGATACCAAAGGATAGAGGATAGGATAGGATAGATGATATTATAGGATAGAGGCTAGGATAGTATGGAGGATAGGATAGGATAGAGGATAGGATTGGATAGAGGATAACATACGGGATTGGATAGGATAGAGGATAGGAGACGGTAGAGGATTGGATAGGATAGAGGATATTATAGGATAGAGGATTCAATAGGATTGAGGATAGGATAGGATAGAGGATAAGATAGGATTGAGGATAGGATAGGATAGAGGATAAGATGGGATAGAGGATAACATAGGGGATTGGATAGGATAGAGGATAGGAGACGATAGAGGATAGGATAGGATTGATGATAGGATAGGAAAGATTACAGGATAGGATAGAATAGAGGATAGGATAGGATAGAGGATAGGATAGGATAGAGGATAGGATAGGATAGAGGATAGGATAGGATATAGGATAGGATAGGATAGAGGATAGGATAGGATAGAGGATAGGATAGGATAGAGGATTGGATAGGATAGAGGATACCATAGGATAGAGGATAGGATAGGATTGAGGATAGGATAGTAAAGAGGACAGGATAGGATACAGGATACGATATTATAGAGGATAGGATAGGATAGAGGATAGGATAGGACAGAGGATAGGATACGGATAGAGGATAGGATAGAATAGAGGATAGGATAGAGGATAGGATAGAGGATTGGATAGGATAGGGGATATTATAGGATAGACGATAGGATAGGATAGCGGATAGGATAGTATGGAGTATACGATAGAATTGACGATAGGATAGGGTTGAGGATAGGATAGGGTTGAGGATAGGATAGGATAGAGGATAGGAGAAGATAGAGAATAGGATAGAGAATAGGATAGGATAGAGGATACGGGATTGGATCGGATACAGGATAGGAGACGGTAGAGGATTGGATAGGATAGAGGATAGGATAGGATGGAGGATAGGATAGGATAGAGGATAAGATAGTTTAGAGTATAACATAGGGGATTGGATAGGATAGAGGATAGGAGACGATAGAGGATAGGAAAGATTACAGGATAGGATACAGGATACGATATTATAGAGGATAGGATAGGATAGAAGATAGGATAGGATAGAGGATAGGATAGGATAGAGGATAGGATAGGATAGAGGATAGGATAGGATAGAGGATAGGATAGGATAGAGGATAGGATAGGATAGAGGATAGGATAGGATAGAGGATAGGATAGGATAGAGGATAGGATAGGATAGAGGATAGGATATTATAGGTGATATTATAGGATAGAGGATAGGATAGGATGGAGGATAGGATAGGATAGAGGATAGGATAGGATGGAGGTTAGGATAGGATAGAGGATAAGATAGGATAGAGGATAACATAGGGGATTGGATAGGATAGAGGATAGGAGACCATAGAGGATAGGATAGGATTGATGATAGGATAGGAAAGATTACAGGATAGGATACAGGATACGATGTTATAGAGGATAGGATAGGATAGAGGATAGGATAGGATAGAGGATAGGATAGGATAGAGGATAGGATAGGATAGAGGATAGGATAGGATAGAGGATAGGATAGGATAGAGGATAGGATAGGATAGGATATAGGATAGGATAGGATAGAGGATAGGATAGGGTGGAGGTTAGGATAGGATAGAGGATAAGATAGGATAGAGGATAACATAGGGGATTGGATAGGATAGAGGATAGGAGACCATAGAGGATAGGATAGGATTGATGATAGGATAGGAAAGATTACAGGATAGGATACAGGATACGATGTTATAGTTGATAGGATAGGATAGAGGATAGGATATGATAGAGGATACGATATTATAGAGGATAGGATAGGATAGGGGATAACATAGGGGATTGGATAGGATAGAGGATAGGATAGGATTGATGATAGGATAGGAAAGAGGACAGGATAGGATACAGGATACGATATTATAGAGGATATGATATTATAGAGGATAGGATAGGATAGAGGATAGGATAGGATAGAGGATAGGATAGGATAGAGGATAGGATAGGATCGAGGATAGGATAGGATAGTGGATAGGAGAAGATAGAGGATAGGATAGGATAGTGGATAGGATACGATAGAGGATAGGATAGAGAAGAGGATACGATGGAGGATGGGGGATTGGGTCGGATACAGAATAGGAGACGGTAGTGGATTGGATAGGATAGAGGATAGGATAGGACAGAGGATATTATAGGATAGTGGATAGGATAGTATAGCGGATAGGATAGTATGGAGTATACGATAGAATTGACGATAGGATAGGGTTGAGGATAGGATAGGGTTGAGGATAGGATAGGATAGAGGATAGGAGAAGATAGAGAATAGGATAGAGAATAGGATAGGATAGAGGATACGGGATTGGATCGGATACAGGATAGGAGACGGTAGAGGATTGGATAGGATAGAGGATAGGATAGGATGGAGGATAGGATAGGATAGAGGATAAGATAGTTTAGAGTATAACATAGGGGATTGGATAGGATAGAGGATAGGAGACGATAGAGGATAGGAAAGATTACAGGATAGGATACAGGATACGATATTATAGAGGATAGGATAGGATAGAAGATAGGATAGGATAGAGGATAGGATAGGATAGAGGATAGGATAGGATAGAGGATAGGATAGGATAGAGGATAGGATAGGATAGAGGATAGGATAGGATAGAGGATAGGATAGGATAGAGGATAGGATAGGATAGAGGATAGGATAGGATAGAGGATAGGATAGGATAGAGGATAGGATAGGATAGAGGATAGGATATTATAGGTGATATTATAGGATAGAGGATAGGATAGGATGGAGGATAGGATAGGATAGAGGATAGGATAGGATGGAGGTTAGGATAGGATAGAGGATAAGATAGGATAGAGGATAACATAGGGGATTGGATAGGATAGAGGATAGGAGACCATAGAGGATAGGATAGGATTGATGATAGGATAGGAAAGATTACAGGATAGGATACAGGATACGATGTTATAGAGGATAGGATAGGATAGAGGATAGGATAGGATAGAGGATAGGATAGGATAGAGGATAGGATAGGATAGAGGATAGGATAGGATAGGATATAGGATAGGATAGGATAGAGGATAGGATAGGGTGGAGGTTAGGATAGGATAGAGGATAAGATAGGATAGAGGATAACATAGGGGATTGGATAGGATAGAGGATAGGAGACCATAGAGGATAGGATAGGATTGATGATAGGATAGGAAAGATTACAGGATAGGATACAGGATACGATGTTATAGTTGATAGGATAGGATAGAGGATAGGATATGATAGAGGATACGATATTATAGAGGATAGGATAGGATAGGGGATAACATAGGGGATTGGATAGGATAGAGGATAGGATAGGATTGATGATAGGATAGGAAAGAGGACAGGATAGGATACAGGATACGATATTATAGAGGATATGATATTATAGAGGATAGGATAGGATAGAGGATAGGATAGGATAGAGGATAGGATAGGATAGAGGATAGGATAGGATCGAGGATAGGATAGGATAGTGGATAGGAGAAGATAGAGGATAGGATAGGATAGTGGATAGGATACGATAGAGGATAGGATAGAGAAGAGGATACGATAGAGGATGGGGGATTGGGTCGGATACAGAATAGGAGACGGTAGAGGATTGGATAGGATAGAGGATAGGATAGGATAGAGGATAGGATGGGATAGAGGATAGGTTACGATAGAGGATAGGATAGAGGATAGGATAGAGTATTGGATAGGACAGAGGATATTATAGGATAGTGGATAGGATAGTATAGCGGATAGGATAGGATGGAGTATACGATAGAATTGAGGGTAGGATAGGGTTGAGGATAGGATAGGATCGAGGATAGGAGAAGATAGAGGATATGATAGGATAGAGGATACGATACGATAGAGGATAGGATACAGAATAGGATAGGATAGAGGATAGGATAGAGAATAGGATAGGATAGAGGATAGGGGATTGGATCGGATACAGGATAGGAGACGGTAGAGGATTGGATAGGATAGAGGATAGGATAGGATAGAGGATATTATAGGATAGAGGATAGAATAGGATGGAGGATAGGATAGGATAGAGGATAGGATAGGATAGAGAATAGGATAGGATAGAGGATTGGATAGGATAGAGGATAGGATAGGATAGAGGATAGGATAGGATAGAGGATATGATAGGATAGAGGATAGGATAGGATAGAGGATAGGATAGGATAGATGATATTATAGTAAAGAGGATAGGATATGATAGAGGATACAATATTATAGAGCATAGGATAGGATAGAGGATAGGATAGGATAGAGGATAGGATAGGATAGAGGATAGGATAGGATAGACGATAGGATAGGACAGAGGATAGGATAGGATAGAGGATAAGATAATATAGAGGATAAGATGGGATACAGGATAGGATAGGATAGAGGATAGGATAGGATAGAGGATAGGATAGGATAGAGGATAGGATAGGATAGAGGATAGGATAGGATAGAGGATAGCATAGGATAGAGGATTGGATAGGATAGAGGATAGGATAGGATAGAGGATAGGATAGGATAGAGGATAGGATAGGATAGAGGATAGGATAGGATAGAGGATAGGATAGGATAGATGATATTATAGGAAAGAGGATAGGATATGATAGAGGATACAATATTATAGAGGATAGGATAGGATAGGGGATAACATAGGGGATTGGATAGGATAGAGGATAGGATAGGATAGAGGATAGGATAGGAAAGAGGACAGGATAGGATACAGGATACGATATTATAGAGGATATGATATTATAGAGGATAGGATAGGATAGAGGATAGGATAGGATAGAGGATAGGATAGGATAGAGGATAGGATAGGATAGAGGATAGGTTACGATAGAGGATAGGATAGAGGATAGGATAGAGTATTGGATAGGATAGAGGATATTATAGGATAGTGGATAGGATAGTATAGCGGATAGGATAGGATGGAGTATACGATAGAATTGAGGGTAGGATAGGGTTGAGGATAGGATAGGATCGAGGATAGGAGAAGATAGAGGATAGGATAGGATAGAGGATACGATACGATAGAGGATAGGATAGAGAATAGGATAGGATAGAGGATAGGATAGAGAATAGGATAGGATAGAGGATAGGGGATTGGATCGGATACAGGATAGGAGACGGTAGAGGATTGGATAGGATAGAGGATAGGATAGGATAGAGGATATTATAGGATAGAGGATAGAATAGGATGGAGGATAGGATAGGATAGAAGATAGGATAGGATAGAGCATAGGATAGGATAGAGGATTGGATAGGATAGAGGATAGGATAGGATAGAGGATAGGATAGGATAGAGGATATGATAGGATAGAGGATAGGATAGGATAGAGGATAGGATAGGATAGATGATATTATAGGAAAGAGGATAGGATATGATAGAGGATACAATATTATAGAGGATAGGATAGGATAGAGCATAGGATAGGATAGAGGATAGGATAGGATAGAGGATAGGATAGGATAGAGGATAGGATAGGATAGAGGATAGGATAGGATAGAGGATAGGATAGGATAGAGGATAGGGGATTGGATCGGATACAGGATAGGAGACGGTAGAGGATTGGATAGGATAGAGGATAGGAGACGATAGAGGACATGATAGGTTTGATGATAGGATAGGAAAGAGGACAGGATAGGATACTGGATACGATATTATAGAGGATACGATATTATAGAGGACAGGATAGGACAGAGGATAGGATAGGATAGAGCAGGATAGGATAGAGGATAGGATAGAGGATAGGATAGAGGATAGGATAGAGGATAGGATAGAGGATAGGATAGAGGATAGGATAGAGGATAGGATAGAGGATTGGATAGGATAGAGGATATTATAGGATAGAGGATAGGATAGGATAGCGGATAGGATAGGATGGAGTATAGGATAGAATTGAGGATAGGATGGGTTTGAGGATAGGATAGGAAAGAGGACAGGATAGGATAGAGGATAGGATAGGATAGAGGATAGGATAGGATAGAGGATACGATACGATAGAGGATAGGATAGAGAATAGGATAGGATAGAGGATAGGGGATTGGATCGGATACAGGATAGGAGACGGTAGAGGATTGGATAGGATAGAGGATAGGATAGGATAGATGATAGAATAGGATAGAGAATAGGATAGGATAGGATAGAATATAGGATAGGATAGAGAATAGGATAGGATAGATGATGTTATAGGATAGAGGATAGGATAGGATCGAGGATAGGACAGGATAGAGGATAGGATAGGATAGAGGATAGGATAGGATAGAGGATAGGTTAGGATAGAGGATATTATGGGACAGAGGATAGGATAGGATAGAGGATAGGATATTATAGAGGATAGGATAGGATACAGGATAACATAGGGGATTGGATAGCATAGAGGATAGGATAGGATAGAGGATAGGATAGGATACATGATATTATAGGATAGAGGATAGGATAGGATGGAGGATAGGATAGGATAGAGGATAGTATATAGGATTGGATAGGATAGAGGATAGGATCGGATAGAGGATAGGATAGGGTTGAGGATAGGAGAGTATAGAGCAGATGATAGAGCATAGGAAAGAATTGAGGATAGGATAGGATAGAATATACGATAGGATCGAGAATAGGATAGGATAGATGATATTATAGGATAGAGGATAGGATAGGATGGAGGATAGGATAGGATAGAGGATAGGATAGGATGGAGGTTAGGATAGGATAGAGGATAAGATAGGATAGAGGATAACATAGGGGATTGGATAGGATAGAGGATAGGAGACCATAGAGGATAGGATAGGATTGATGATAGGATAGGAAAGATTACAGGATAGGATACAGGATACGATATTATAGAGGATACGATATTATAGAGGATAGGATTAGGATAGAGGATAGGATAGGATAGTGGATAAGATAGGATAGAGGATAACATAGGGGATTGGATAGGATAGAGGATACCAAAGGATAGAGGATAGGATAGGTTTGAGGATAGGATAGGAAAGAGGACAGGATAGTATACAGGATATGGTATTATAGAGGATACGATATTATAGAGGATAGGATAGGATAGAGGATAGGATAGGATAGAGGATAGGATAGGATAGAGGATAGGATAGGAGAGAGGATAGGATAGGACAGAGGATAGGATAGGATAGAGGATAGGATAGAATAGAGGATAGGATAGGATAGAGGATAGGATAGGATAGAGGATAGGATAGGATAGAGGATAGGATAGGATAGAGTATAGGAGAAGATAGAGGATAGGATAGGATAGTGGATAGGATACGATAGAGGATAGGATAGAGAAGAGGATACGATAGAGGATAGGGGATTGGATCGGATACAGGATAGGAGACGGTAGAGGATTGGATAGGATAGAGGATAGGATAGGATAGAGGATAGCATAGGATAGAGGATAGGATAGGATAGAGGATAACATTGGGGATTGGATAGTATAGAGGATAGGAGACGATAGAGGACATGATAGGTTTGATGATAGGATAGGAAAGAGGACAGGATAGGATACTGGATACGATATTATAGAGGATAGGATAGGATAGAGGATAGGATAGGATAGAGGATAAGATAGGATAGAGGATAGGATAGGATAGAGGATAGGATAGGATAGAGCAGGATAGGATAGAGGATAGGATAGAGGATAGGATAGAGGATTGGATAGGATAGAGGATATTATAGGATAGAGGATAGGATAGGATAGCGGATAGGATAGGATGGAGTATAGGATAGAATTGAGGATAGGATAGGGTTGAGGATAGGATAGGAAAGAGGACAGGATAGGATAGAGGATAGGAGAAGATAGAGGGTAGGATAGGATAGAGTATAGGATACGATAGAGGATAGGATAGAGAATAGGATAGGATAGTTGATAGGGGATTGGATCGGATACAGGATAGGAGACGGTAGAGGATTGGATAGGATAGAGGATAGGATAGGATAGAGGATAAGATAGGATAGAGGATAGGATAGGATAGAGGATAGGATAGGATAGAGCAGGATAGGATAGAGGATAGGATAGAGGATAGGATAGAGGATTGGATAGGATAGAGGATATTATAGGATAGAGGATAGGATAGGATAGCGGATAGGTTAGGATGGAGTATAGGATAGAATTGAGGATAGGATACGGTTGAGGATAGGATAGGAAAGAGGACAGGATAGGATAGAGGATAGGATAGGATAGAGGATAGGATAGGATAGAGGATACGATACGATAGAGGATAGGATAGAGAATAGGATAGGATAGAGGATAGGGGATTGGATCGGATACAGGATAGGAGACGGTAGAGGATTGGATAGGATAGAGGATAGGATAGGATAGATGATAGAATAGGATAGAGGATAGGATAGGATAGGGAATTGGATAGGATAGACGATATTATAGGAAAGAGGATATGATATGATAGAGGATACGATATTATAGAGGATAGGATAGACGATAACATAGGGGATTGGATAGGATAGAGAATAGGATAGGATAGACGATAGGATAGGATAGAGGATAGGATACGATAGAGGATTGGATAGGATAGAGGATAGGATAGGATAGAGGATAGGGTAGGATAGAGGATATTATAGGACAGAGGATAGGATAGGATAGAGGATAGGATATTATAGAGGATAGGATAGGATAGAGGATAACATAGGGGATTGGATAGCATAGAGGATAGGAGACGATAGAGGATAGGATAGGATAGAGGATAGGATAGGATAGAGGATAGGATAGGATAGAGGATAGGATACGATAGAGGATAGGATAGGATATAGGATAGGATAGGATAGAGGATAGGATAGGATAGAGGATAGGATAGGATAGAGGATTGGATAGGATAGAGGATACCATAGGATAGAGGATAGGATAGGATAGAGGATAGGATAGGATGGAGGATAGAATAGGATAGAGGATAAGATAGGATAGAGGATAACATAGGGGATTGGATAGTATAGAGGATAGGATAGGATAGAGGATAGGATAGGAAAGTTGATATGATAGGATACAGGATAGGATAGGATAGAGGATAGGATAGGATAGAGGATATGATAGGATAGAGGATAGGATAGGATAGAGGATAGGATAGGATAGAGGATATTATATAATAGAGGATAGGATAGGATAGCGGATAGGATAGTATGGAGTATACGATAGAATTGAGGATAGGATAGGGTTAAGGATACGATAGGATAGAGGATAGGAGAAGATAGAGGATAGGATAGGATAGAGGATAGGATAGGATAGAGAATAGGATAGGATAGAGGATAGGGGATTGGATCGGATACAGGATAGGAGACGGTAGAGGATTGGATAGGATAGAGGATAGGATAGGATAGAGGATATTATAGGATAGAGGATATAATAGGATGGAGGATAGGATAGGATAGAGGATAAGATAGGATAGAGGATAACATAGGGGATTGGATAGGATAGAGGATAGGAGACGATAGAGGATAGGATAGGATTGATGATAGGATAGGAAAGATTACAGGATAGGATACAGGATACGATATTATAGAGGATACGATATTATAGAGGATAGGATACGATAGAGGATAGGATAGGATAGAGGATAGGATAGGATAGAGGATAGGATAGGATAGAGGATAGGATACG
The DNA here is from genome assembly GCF_050948215.1 of Halictus rubicundus. Taxonomy (NCBI): domain Eukaryota; kingdom Metazoa; phylum Arthropoda; class Insecta; order Hymenoptera; family Halictidae; genus Halictus; species Halictus rubicundus. Next base: position 37,897 of record NW_027488987.1, on the reverse strand, counting down.
ATAGAGGATAGGATAGGATATAGGATAGGATAGGATAGAGGATAGGATAGGATAGAGGATAGGATAGGATAGAGGATTGGATAGGATAGAGGATACCATAGGATAGAGGATAGGATAGGATTGAGGATAGGATAGGAAAGAGGACAGGATAGGATACAGGATACGATATTATAGAGGATACGATATTATAGAGGATAGGATAGGATAGAGGATAGGATAGAGAATAGGATAGGATAGAGGATAGGGGATTGGATCGGATACAGGATAGGAGACGGTAGAGGATTGGATAGGATAGAGGATATTATAGGATAGAGGATAGGATAGGATGGAGGATAGGATAGGATAGAGGATAAGATAGGATAGGGGATAAAATAGGGGATTGGATAGGATAGAGGATAGGAGACGATAGAGGATAGGATAGGATTGATGATAGGATAGGAAAGATTACAGGATAGGATACAGGATACAATATTATAGAGAATAGGATAGGATAGAGGATAGGATAGGATGGAGGATAGGATAGGATAGAGGATAGGATAGCATAGAGGATAGGATTGGATTGAGGATAGATAGGATTGAGGATAGAATAGGATAGAGGATAGGATAGGACAGAGGATAGGATAGGATAGAGGATAGGATAGGATAGAGGATAGGATAGGATAGGATAGAGGATAGGATAGGATAGTTGATAGGATAGGATAGGATAGAGGATAGGATAGGATAGAGGATAAGATAGGATACAGGATAGGATAGGATAGAGGATAGGATAGGATAGAGGATAGGATAGGATAGAGGATAGGATAGGATAGAGGATATGATAGGATAGAGGATAGGATAGGATAGAGGATAGGATAGGATAGAGGATAGGATAGGATAGAGGATAGGATAGGATAGAGGATAGGATAGGATAGAGGATAGGATTGGATAGAGGATAGGATAGGATAGAGGATAGGATAGGATAGAGGATAGGATAGGATAGAGGATAGGATAGGATAGAGGATAGGATAGGATAGAGGATAGGATAGGATAGAGGATAGGATAGGATAGAGGATAGGATAGGATAGAGGATAGGATAGGGTAGAGGATAGGATAGGTTAGAGGATAGGATATTACAGGTGATATTATAGGATAGAGGATAGGATAGGATGGAGAATAGGATAGGATAGAGGATAGGATAGGATGGAGGTTAGGATAGGATAGAGGATAGGATAGGATAGAGGATTGGATAGGATAGAGGATACCAAAGGATAGAGGATAGGATAGGATAGATGATATTATAGGATAGAGGCTAGGATAGTATGGAGGATAGGATAGGATAGAGGATAGGATTGGATAGAGGATAACATACGGGATTGGATAGGATAGAGGATAGGAGACGGTAGAGGATTGGATAGGATAGAGGATATTATAGGATAGAGGATTCAATAGGATTGAGGATAGGATAGGATAGAGGATAAGATAGGATTGAGGATAGGATAGGATAGAGGATAAGATGGGATAGAGGATAACATAGGGGATTGGATAGGATAGAGGATAGGAGACGATAGAGGATAGGATAGGATTGATGATAGGATAGGAAAGATTACAGGATAGGATAGAATAGAGGATAGGATAGGATAGAGGATAGGATAGGATAGAGGATAGGATAGGATAGAGGATAGGATAGGATATAGGATAGGATAGGATAGAGGATAGGATAGGATAGAGGATAGGATAGGATAGAGGATAGGATAGGATAGAGGATAGGATAGGATAGAGGATAGGATAGGATAGAGGATAGGATAGGATAGAGGATAGGATAGGATAGAGGATAGGATAGGATAGAGGATAGGATATTATAGGTGATATTATAGGATAGAGGATAGGATAGGATGGAGGATAGGATAGGATAGAGGATAGGATAGGATGGAGGTTAGGATAGGATAGAGGATAAGATAGGATAGAGGATAACATAGGGGATTGGATAGGATAGAGGATAGGAGACCATAGAGGATAGGATAGGATTGATGATAGGATAGGAAAGATTACAGGATAGGATACAGGATACGATGTTATAGAGGATAGGATAGGATAGAGGATAGGATAGGATAGAGGATAGGATAGGATAGAGGATAGGATAGGATAGAGGATAGGATAGGATAGAGGATAGGATAGGATAGAGGATAGGATAGGATAGGATATAGGATAGGATAGGATAGAGGATAGGATAGGGTGGAGGTTAGGATAGGATAGAGGATAAGATAGGATAGAGGATAACATAGGGGATTGGATAGGATAGAGGATAGGAGACCATAGAGGATAGGATAGGATTGATGATAGGATAGGAAAGATTACAGGATAGGATACAGGATACGATGTTATAGTTGATAGGATAGGATAGAGGATAGGATATGATAGAGGATACGATATTATAGAGGATAGGATAGGATAGGGGATAACATAGGGGATTGGATAGGATAGAGGATAGGATAGGATTGATGATAGGATAGGAAAGAGGACAGGATAGGATACAGGATACGATATTATAGAGGATATGATATTATAGAGGATAGGATAGGATAGAGGATAGGATAGGATAGAGGATAGGATAGGATAGAGGATAGGATAGGATCGAGGATAGGATAGGATAGTGGATAGGAGAAGATAGAGGATAGGATAGGATAGTGGATAGGATACGATAGAGGATAGGATAGAGAAGAGGATACGATAGAGGATGGGGGATTGGGTCGGATACAGAATAGGAGACGGTAGTGGATTGGATAGGATAGAGGATAGGATAGGACAGAGGATATTATAGGATAGTGGATAGGATAGTATAGCGGATAGGATAGTATGGAGTATACGATAGAATTGACGATAGGATAGGGTTGAGGATAGGATAGGGTTGAGGATAGGATAGGATAGAGGATAGGAGAAGATAGAGAATAGGATAGAGAATAGGATAGGATAGAGGATACGGGATTGGATCGGATACAGGATAGGAGACGGTAGAGGATTGGATAGGATAGAGGATAGGATAGGATGGAGGATAGGATAGGATAGAGGATAAGATAGTTTAGAGTATAACATAGGGGATTGGATAGGATAGAGGATAGGAGACGATAGAGGATAGGAAAGATTACAGGATAGGATACAGGATACGATATTATAGAGGATAGGATAGGATAGAAGATAGGATAGGATAGAGGATAGGATAGGATAGAGGATAGGATAGGATAGAGGATAGGATAGGATAGAGGATAGGATAGGATAGAGGATAGGATAGGATAGAGGATAGGATAGGATAGAGGATAGGATAGGATAGAGGATAGGATAGGATAGAGGATAGGATAGGATAGAGGATAGGATATTATAGGTGATATTATAGGATAGAGGATAGGATAGGATGGAGGATAGGATAGGATAGAGGATAGGATAGGATGGAGGTTAGGATAGGATAGAGGATAAGATAGGATAGAGGATAACATAGGGGATTGGATAGGATAGAGGATAGGAGACCATAGAGGATAGGATAGGATTGATGATAGGATAGGAAAGATTACAGGATAGGATACAGGATACGATGTTATAGAGGATAGGATAGGATAGAGGATAGGATAGGATAGAGGATAGGATAGGATAGAGGATAGGATAGGATAGAGGATAGGATAGGATAGGATATAGGATAGGATAGGATAGAGGATAGGATAGGGTGGAGGTTAGGATAGGATAGAGGATAAGATAGGATAGAGGATAACATAGGGGATTGGATAGGATAGAGGATAGGAGACCATAGAGGATAGGATAGGATTGATGATAGGATAGGAAAGATTACAGGATAGGATACAGGATACGATGTTATAGTTGATAGGATAGGATAGAGGATAGGATATGATAGAGGATACGATATTATAGAGGATAGGATAGGATAGGGGATAACATAGGGGATTGGATAGGATAGAGGATAGGATAGGATTGATGATAGGATAGGAAAGAGGACAGGATAGGATACAGGATACGATATTATAGAGGATATGATATTATAGAGGATAGGATAGGATAGAGGATAGGATAGGATAGAGGATAGGATAGGATAGAGGATAGGATAGGATCGAGGATAGGATAGGATAGTGGATAGGAGAAGATAGAGGATAGGATAGGATAGTGGATAGGATACGATAGAGGATAGGATAGAGAAGAGGATACGATAGAGGATGGGGGATTGGGTCGGATACAGAATAGGAGACGGTAGAGGATTGGATAGGATAGAGGATAGGATAGGATAGAGGATAGGATGGGATAGAGGATAGGTTACGATAGAGGATAGGATAGAGGATAGGATAGAGTATTGGATAGGACAGAGGATATTATAGGATAGTGGATAGGATAGTATAGCGGATAGGATAGGATGGAGTATACGATAGAATTGAGGGTAGGATAGGGTTGAGGATAGGATAGGATCGAGGATAGGAGAAGATAGAGGATATGATAGGATAGAGGATACGATACGATAGAGGATAGGATACAGAATAGGATAGGATAGAGGATAGGATAGAGAATAGGATAGGATAGAGGATAGGGGATTGGATCGGATACAGGATAGGAGACGGTAGAGGATTGGATAGGATAGAGGATAGGATAGGATAGAGGATATTATAGGATAGAGGATAGAATAGGATGGAGGATAGGATAGGATAGAGGATAGGATAGGATAGAGAATAGGATAGGATAGAGGATTGGATAGGATAGAGGATAGGATAGGATAGAGGATAGGATAGGATAGAGGATATGATAGGATAGAGGATAGGATAGGATAGAGGATAGGATAGGATAGATGATATTATAGTAAAGAGGATAGGATATGATAGAGGATACAATATTATAGAGCATAGGATAGGATAGAGGATAGGATAGGATAGAGGATAGGATAGGATAGAGGATAGGATAGGATAGACGATAGGATAGGACAGAGGATAGGATAGGATAGAGGATAAGATAATATAGAGGATAAGATGGGATACAGGATAGGATAGGATAGAGGATAGGATAGGATAGAGGATAGGATAGGATAGAGGATAGGATAGGATAGAGGATAGGATAGGATAGAGGATAGCATAGGATAGAGGATTGGATAGGATAGAGGATAGGATAGGATAGAGGATAGGATAGGATAGAGGATAGGATAGGATAGAGGATAGGATAGGATAGAGGATAGGATAGGATAGATGATATTATAGGAAAGAGGATAGGATATGATAGAGGATACAATATTATAGAGGATAGGATAGGATAGGGGATAACATAGGGGATTGGATAGGATAGAGGATAGGATAGGATAGAGGATAGGATAGGAAAGAGGACAGGATAGGATACAGGATACGATATTATAGAGGATATGATATTATAGAGGATAGGATAGGATAGAGGATAGGATAGGATAGAGGATAGGATAGGATAGAGGATAGGATAGGATAGAGGATAGGTTACGATAGAGGATAGGATAGAGGATAGGATAGAGTATTGGATAGGATAGAGGATATTATAGGATAGTGGATAGGATAGTATAGCGGATAGGATAGGATGGAGTATACGATAGAATTGAGGGTAGGATAGGGTTGAGGATAGGATAGGATCGAGGATAGGAGAAGATAGAGGATAGGATAGGATAGAGGATACGATACGATAGAGGATAGGATAGAGAATAGGATAGGATAGAGGATAGGATAGAGAATAGGATAGGATAGAGGATAGGGGATTGGATCGGATACAGGATAGGAGACGGTAGAGGATTGGATAGGATAGAGGATAGGATAGGATAGAGGATATTATAGGATAGAGGATAGAATAGGATGGAGGATAGGATAGGATAGAAGATAGGATAGGATAGAGCATAGGATAGGATAGAGGATTGGATAGGATAGAGGATAGGATAGGATAGAGGATAGGATAGGATAGAGGATATGATAGGATAGAGGATAGGATAGGATAGAGGATAGGATAGGATAGATGATATTATAGGAAAGAGGATAGGATATGATAGAGGATACAATATTATAGAGGATAGGATAGGATAGAGCATAGGATAGGATAGAGGATAGGATAGGATAGAGGATAGGATAGGATAGAGGATAGGATAGGATAGAGGATAGGATAGGATAGAGGATAGGATAGGATAGAGGATAGGGGATTGGATCGGATACAGGATAGGAGACGGTAGAGGATTGGATAGGATAGAGGATAGGAGACGATAGAGGACATGATAGGTTTGATGATAGGATAGGAAAGAGGACAGGATAGGATACTGGATACGATATTATAGAGGATACGATATTATAGAGGACAGGATAGGACAGAGGATAGGATAGGATAGAGCAGGATAGGATAGAGGATAGGATAGAGGATAGGATAGAGGATAGGATAGAGGATAGGATAGAGGATAGGATAGAGGATAGGATAGAGGATAGGATAGAGGATTGGATAGGATAGAGGATATTATAGGATAGAGGATAGGATAGGATAGCGGATAGGATAGGATGGAGTATAGGATAGAATTGAGGATAGGATGGGTTTGAGGATAGGATAGGAAAGAGGACAGGATAGGATAGAGGATAGGATAGGATAGAGGATAGGATAGGATAGAGGATACGATACGATAGAGGATAGGATAGAGAATAGGATAGGATAGAGGATAGGGGATTGGATCGGATACAGGATAGGAGACGGTAGAGGATTGGATAGGATAGAGGATAGGATAGGATAGATGATAGAATAGGATAGAGAATAGGATAGGATAGGATAGAATATAGGATAGGATAGAGAATAGGATAGGATAGATGATGTTATAGGATAGAGGATAGGATAGGATCGAGGATAGGACAGGATAGAGGATAGGATAGGATAGAGGATAGGATAGGATAGAGGATAGGTTAGGATAGAGGATATTATGGGACAGAGGATAGGATAGGATAGAGGATAGGATATTATAGAGGATAGGATAGGATACAGGATAACATAGGGGATTGGATAGCATAGAGGATAGGATAGGATAGAGGATAGGATAGGATACATGATATTATAGGATAGAGGATAGGATAGGATGGAGGATAGGATAGGATAGAGGATAGTATATAGGATTGGATAGGATAGAGGATAGGATCGGATAGAGGATAGGATAGGGTTGAGGATAGGAGAGTATAGAGCAGATGATAGAGCATAGGAAAGAATTGAGGATAGGATAGGATAGAATATACGATAGGATCGAGAATAGGATAGGATAGATGATATTATAGGATAGAGGATAGGATAGGATGGAGGATAGGATAGGATAGAGGATAGGATAGGATGGAGGTTAGGATAGGATAGAGGATAAGATAGGATAGAGGATAACATAGGGGATTGGATAGGATAGAGGATAGGAGACCATAGAGGATAGGATAGGATTGATGATAGGATAGGAAAGATTACAGGATAGGATACAGGATACGATATTATAGAGGATACGATATTATAGAGGATAGGATTAGGATAGAGGATAGGATAGGATAGTGGATAAGATAGGATAGAGGATAACATAGGGGATTGGATAGGATAGAGGATACCAAAGGATAGAGGATAGGATAGGTTTGAGGATAGGATAGGAAAGAGGACAGGATAGTATACAGGATATGGTATTATAGAGGATACGATATTATAGAGGATAGGATAGGATAGAGGATAGGATAGGATAGAGGATAGGATAGGATAGAGGATAGGATAGGAGAGAGGATAGGATAGGACAGAGGATAGGATAGGATAGAGGATAGGATAGGATAGAGGATAGGATAGGATAGAGGATAGGATAGGATAGAGGATAGGATAGGATAGAGGATAGGATAGGATAGAGTATAGGAGAAGATAGAGGATAGGATAGGATAGTGGATAGGATACGATAGAGGATAGGATAGAGAAGAGGATACGATAGAGGATAGGGGATTGGATCGGATACAGGATAGGAGACGGTAGAGGATTGGATAGGATAGAGGATAGGATAGGATAGAGGATAGCATAGGATAGAGGATAGGATAGGATAGAGGATAACATTGGGGATTGGATAGTATAGAGGATAGGAGACGATAGAGGACATGATAGGTTTGATGATAGGATAGGAAAGAGGACAGGATAGGATACTGGATACGATATTATAGAGGATAGGATAGGATAGAGGATAGGATAGGATAGAGGATAAGATAGGATAGAGGATAGGATAGGATAGAGGATAGGATAGGATAGAGGATAGGATAGGATAGAGGATAGGATAGGATAGAGGATAGGATAGGATAGAGGATAGGATAGGATAGAGGATAGGATAGGATAGAGGATAGGATAGGATAGAGGATAGGATAGGATAGAGGATAGGATAGGATAGAGGATAGGATATTATAGGTGATATTATAGGATAGAGGATAGGATAGGATGGAGGATAGGATAGGATAGAGGATAGGATAGGATGGAGGTTAGGATAGGATAGAGGATAAGATAGGATAGAGGATAACATAGGGGATTGGATAGGATAGAGGATAGGAGACCATAGAGGATAGGATAGGATTGATGATAGGATAGGAAAGATTACAGGATAGGATACAGGATACGATGTTATAGAGGATAGGATAGGATAGAGGATAGGATAGGATAGAGGATAGGATAGGATAGAGGATAGGATAGGATAGAGGATAGGATAGGATAGGATATAGGATAGGATAGGATAGAGGATAGGATAGGGTGGAGGTTAGGATAGGATAGAGGATAAGATAGGATAGAGGATAACATAGGGGATTGGATAGGATAGAGGATAGGAGACCATAGAGGATAGGATAGGATTGATGATAGGATAGGAAAGATTACAGGATAGGATACAGGATACGATGTTATAGTTGATAGGATAGGATAGAGGATAGGATATGATAGAGGATACGATATTATAGAGGATAGGATAGGATAGGGGATAACATAGGGGATTGGATAGGATAGAGGATAGGATAGGATTGATGATAGGATAGGAAAGAGGACAGGATAGGATACAGGATACGATATTATAGAGGATATGATATTATAGAGGATAGGATAGGATAGAGGATAGGATAGGATAGAGGATAGGATAGGATAGAGGATAGGATAGGATCGAGGATAGGATAGGATAGTGGATAGGAGAAGATAGAGGATAGGATAGGATAGTGGATAGGATACGATAGAGGATAGGATAGAGAAGAGGATACGATAGAGGATGGGGGATTGGGTCGGATACAGAATAGGAGACGGTAGAGGATTGGATAGGATAGAGGATAGGATAGGATAGAGGATAGGATGGGATAGAGGATAGGTTACGATAGAGGATAGGATAGAGGATAGGATAGAGTATTGGATAGGACAGAGGATATTATAGGATAGTGGATAGGATAGTATAGCGGATAGGATAGGATGGAGTATACGATAGAATTGAGGGTAGGATAGGGTTGAGGATAGGATAGGATCGAGGATAGGAGAAGATAGAGGATATGATAGGATAGAGGATACGATACGATAGAGGATAGGATACAGAATAGGATAGGATAGAGGATAGGATAGAGAATAGGATAGGATAGAGGATAGGGGATTGGATCGGATACAGGATAGGAGACGGTAGAGGATTGGATAGGATAGAGGATAGGATAGGATAGAGGATATTATAGGATAGAGGATAGAATAGGATGGAGGATAGGATAGGATAGAGGATAGGATAGGATAGAGAATAGGATAGGATAGAGGATTGGATAGGATAGAGGATAGGATAGGATAGAGGATAGGATAGGATAGAGGATATGATAGGATAGAGGATAGGATAGGATAGAGGATAGGATAGGATAGATGATATTATAGTAAAGAGGATAGGATATGATAGAGGATACAATATTATAGAGCATAGGATAGGATAGAGGATAGGATAGGATAGAGGATAGGATAGGATAGAGGATAGGATAGGATAGACGATAGGATAGGACAGAGGATAGGATAGGATAGAGGATAAGATAATATAGAGGATAAGATGGGATACAGGATAGGATAGGATAGAGGATAGGATAGGATAGAGGATAGGATAGGATAGAGGATAGGATAGGATAGAGGATAGGATAGGATAGAGGATAGCATAGGATAGAGGATTGGATAGGATAGAGGATAGGATAGGATAGAGGATAGGATAGGATAGAGGATAGGATAGGATAGAGGATAGGATAGGATAGAGGATAGGATAGGATAGATGATATTATAGGAAAGAGGATAGGATATGATAGAGGATACAATATTATAGAGGATAGGATAGGATAGGGGATAACATAGGGGATTGGATAGGATAGAGGATAGGATAGGATAGAGGATAGGATAGGAAAGAGGACAGGATAGGATACAGGATACGATATTATAGAGGATATGATATTATAGAGGATAGGATAGGATAGAGGATAGGATAGGATAGAGGATAGGATAGGATAGAGGATAGGATAGGATAGAGGATAGGTTACGATAGAGGATAGGATAGAGGATAGGATAGAGTATTGGATAGGATAGAGGATATTATAGGATAGTGGATAGGATAGTATAGCGGATAGGATAGGATGGAGTATACGATAGAATTGAGGGTAGGATAGGGTTGAGGATAGGATAGGATCGAGGATAGGAGAAGATAGAGGATAGGATAGGATAGAGGATACGATACGATAGAGGATAGGATAGAGAATAGGATAGGATAGAGGATAGGATAGAGAATAGGATAGGATAGAGGATAGGGGATTGGATCGGATACAGGATAGGAGACGGTAGAGGATTGGATAGGATAGAGGATAGGATAGGATAGAGGATATTATAGGATAGAGGATAGAATAGGATGGAGGATAGGATAGGATAGAAGATAGGATAGGATAGAGCATAGGATAGGATAGAGGATTGGATAGGATAGAGGATAGGATAGGATAGAGGATAGGATAGGATAGAGGATATGATAGGATAGAGGATAGGATAGGATAGAGGATAGGATAGGATAGATGATATTATAGGAAAGAGGATAGGATATGATAGAGGATACAATATTATAGAGGATAGGATAGGATAGAGCATAGGATAGGATAGAGGATAGGATAGGATAGAGGATAGGATAGGATAGAGGATAGGATAGGATAGAGGATAGGATAGGATAGAGGATAGGATAGGATAGAGGATAGGGGATTGGATCGGATACAGGATAGGAGACGGTAGAGGATTGGATAGGATAGAGGATAGGAGACGATAGAGGACATGATAGGTTTGATGATAGGATAGGAAAGAGGACAGGATAGGATACTGGATACGATATTATAGAGGATACGATATTATAGAGGACAGGATAGGACAGAGGATAGGATAGGATAGAGCAGGATAGGATAGAGGATAGGATAGAGGATAGGATAGAGGATAGGATAGAGGATAGGATAGAGGATAGGATAGAGGATAGGATAGAGGATAGGATAGAGGATTGGATAGGATAGAGGATATTATAGGATAGAGGATAGGATAGGATAGCGGATAGGATAGGATGGAGTATAGGATAGAATTGAGGATAGGATGGGTTTGAGGATAGGATAGGAAAGAGGACAGGATAGGATAGAGGATAGGATAGGATAGAGGATAGGATAGGATAGAGGATACGATACGATAGAGGATAGGATAGAGAATAGGATAGGATAGAGGATAGGGGATTGGATCGGATACAGGATAGGAGACGGTAGAGGATTGGATAGGATAGAGGATAGGATAGGATAGATGATAGAATAGGATAGAGAATAGGATAGGATAGGATAGAATATAGGATAGGATAGAGAATAGGATAGGATAGATGATGTTATAGGATAGAGGATAGGATAGGATCGAGGATAGGACAGGATAGAGGATAGGATAGGATAGAGGATAGGATAGGATAGAGGATAGGTTAGGATAGAGGATATTATGGGACAGAGGATAGGATAGGATAGAGGATAGGATATTATAGAGGATAGGATAGGATACAGGATAACATAGGGGATTGGATAGCATAGAGGATAGGATAGGATAGAGGATAGGATAGGATACATGATATTATAGGATAGAGGATAGGATAGGATGGAGGATAGGATAGGATAGAGGATAGTATATAGGATTGGATAGGATAGAGGATAGGATCGGATAGAGGATAGGATAGGGTTGAGGATAGGAGAGTATAGAGCAGATGATAGAGCATAGGAAAGAATTGAGGATAGGATAGGATAGAATATACGATAGGATCGAGAATAGGATAGGATAGATGATATTATAGGATAGAGGATAGGATAGGATGGAGGATAGGATAGGATAGAGGATAGGATAGGATGGAGGTTAGGATAGGATAGAGGATAAGATAGGATAGAGGATAACATAGGGGATTGGATAGGATAGAGGATAGGAGACCATAGAGGATAGGATAGGATTGATGATAGGATAGGAAAGATTACAGGATAGGATACAGGATACGATATTATAGAGGATACGATATTATAGAGGATAGGATTAGGATAGAGGATAGGATAGGATAGTGGATAAGATAGGATAGAGGATAACATAGGGGATTGGATAGGATAGAGGATACCAAAGGATAGAGGATAGGATAGGTTTGAGGATAGGATAGGAAAGAGGACAGGATAGTATACAGGATATGGTATTATAGAGGATACGATATTATAGAGGATAGGATAGGATAGAGGATAGGATAGGATAGAGGATAGGATAGGATAGAGGATAGGATAGGAGAGAGGATAGGATAGGACAGAGGATAGGATAGGATAGAGGATAGGATAGGATAGAGGATAGGATAGGATAGAGGATAGGATAGGATAGAGGATAGGATAGGATAGAGGATAGGATAGGATAGAGTATAGGAGAAGATAGAGGATAGGATAGGATAGTGGATAGGATACGATAGAGGATAGGATAGAGAAGAGGATACGATAGAGGATAGGGGATTGGATCGGATACAGGATAGGAGACGGTAGAGGATTGGATAGGATAGAGGATAGGATAGGATAGAGGATAGCATAGGATAGAGGATAGGATAGGATAGAGGATAACATTGGGGATTGGATAGTATAGAGGATAGGAGACGATAGAGGACATGATAGGTTTGATGATAGGATAGGAAAGAGGACAGGATAGGATACTGGATACGATATTATAGAGGATAGGATAGGATAGAGGATAGGATAGGATAGAGGATAAGATAGGATAGAGGATAGGATAGGATAGAGGATAGGATAGGATAGAGCAGGATAGGATAGAGGATAGGATAGAGGATAGGATAGAGGATTGGATAGGATAGAGGATATTATAGGATAGAGGATAGGATAGGATAGCGGATAGGATAGGATGGAGTATAGGATAGAATTGAGGATAGGATAGGGTTGAGGATAGGATAGGAAAGAGGACAGGATAGGATAGAGGATAGGAGAAGATAGAGGGTAGGATAGGATAGAGTATAGGATACGATAGAGGATAGGATAGAGAATAGGATAGGATAGTTGATAGGGGATTGGATCGGATACAGGATAGGAGACGGTAGAGGATTGGATAGGATAGAGGATAGGATAGGATAGAGGATAAGATAGGATAGAGGATAGGATAGGATAGAGGATAGGATAGGATAGAGCAGGATAGGATAGAGGATAGGATAGAGGATAGGATAGAGGATTGGATAGGATAGAGGATATTATAGGATAGAGGATAGGATAGGATAGCGGATAGGTTAGGATGGAGTATAGGATAGAATTGAGGATAGGATACGGTTGAGGATAGGATAGGAAAGAGGACAGGATAGGATAGAGGATAGGATAGGATAGAGGATAGGATAGGATAGAGGATACGATACGATAGAGGATAGGATAGAGAATAGGATAGGATAGAGGATAGGGGATTGGATCGGATACAGGATAGGAGACGGTAGAGGATTGGATAGGATAGAGGATAGGATAGGATAGATGATAGAATAGGATAGAGGATAGGATAGGATAGGGAATTGGATAGGATAGACGATATTATAGGAAAGAGGATATGATATGATAGAGGATCCGATATTATAGAGGATAGGATAGACGATAACATAGGGGATTGGATAGGATAGAGAATAGGATAGGATAGAGGATAGGATAGGATAGAGGATAGGATACGATAGAGGATTGGATAGGATAGAGGATAGGATAGGATAGAGGATAGGGTAGGATAGAGGATATTATAGGACAGAGGATAGGATAGGATAGAGGATAGGATATTATAGAGGATAGGATAGGATAGAGGATAACATAGGGGATTGGATAGCATAGAGGATAGGAGACGATAGAGGATAGGATAGGATAGAGGATAGGATAGGATAGAGGATAGGATAGGATAGAGGATAGGATACGATAGAGGATAGGATAGGATATAGGATAGGATAGGATAGAGGATAGGATAGGATAGAGGATAGGATAGGATAGAGGATTGGATAGGATAGAGGATACCATAGGATAGAGGATAGGATAGGATAGAGGATAGGATAGGATGGAGGATAGAATAGGATAGAGGATAAGATAGGATAGAGGATAACATAGGGGATTGGATAGTATAGAGGATAGGATAGGATAGAGGATAGGATAGGAAAGTTGATATGATAGGATACAGGATAGGATAGGATAGAGGATAGGATAGGATAGAGGATATGATAGGATAGAGGATAGGATAGGATAGAGGATAGGATAGGATAGAGGATATTATATAATAGAGGATAGGATAGGATAGCGGATAGGATAGTATGGAGTATACGATAGAATTGAGGATAGGATAGGGTTAAGGATACGATAGGATAGAGGATAGGAGAAGATAGAGGATAGGATAGGATAGAGGATAGGATAGGATAGAGAATAGGATAGGATAGAGGATAGGGGATTGGATCGGATACAGGATAGGAGACGGTAGAGGATTGGATAGGATAGAGGATAGGATAGGATAGAGGATATTATAGGATAGAGGATATAATAGGATGGAGGATAGGATAGGATAGAGGATAAGATAGGATAGAGGATAACATAGGGGATTGGATAGGATAGAGGATAGGAGACGATAGAGGATAGGATAGGATTGATGATAGGATAGGAAAGATTACAGGATAGGATACAGGATACGATATTATAGAGGATACGATATTATAGAGGATAGGATACGATAGAGGATAGGATAGGATAGAGGATAGGATAGGATAGAGGATAGGATAGGATAGAGGATAGGATACGATAGAGGATAGGATAGGATATAGGATAGGATAGGATAGAGGATAGGATAGGATAGAGGATAGGATAGGATAGAGGATTGGATAGGATAGAGGATACCATAGGATAGAGGATAGGATAGGATTGAGGATAGGATAGGAAAGAGGACAGGATAGGATACAGGATACGATATTATAGAGGATACGATATTATAGAGGATAGGATAGGATAGAGGATAGGATAGAGAATAGGATAGGATAGAGGATAGGGGATTGGATCGGATACAGGATAGGAGACGGTAGAGGATTGGATAGGATAGAGGATATTATAGGATAGAGGATAGGATAGGATGGAGGATAGGATAGGATAGAGGATAAGATAGGATAGGGGATAAAATAGGGGATTGGATAGGATAGAGGATAGGAGACGATAGAGGATAGGATAGGATTGATGATAGGATAGGAAAGATTACAGGATAGGATACAGGATACGATATTATAGAGAATAGGATAGGATAGAGGATAGGATAGGATGGAGGATAGGATAGGATAGAGGATAGGATAGCATAGAGGATAGGATTGGATTGAGGATAGATAGGATTGAGGATAGAATAGGATAGAGGATAGGATAGGACAGAGGATAGGATAGGATAGAGGATAGGATAGGATAGAGGATAGGATAGGATAGGATAGAGGATAGGATAGGATAGTTGATAGGATAGGATAGGATAGAGGATAGGATAGGATAGAGGATAAGATAGGATACAGGATAGGATAGGATAGAGGATAGGATAGGATAGAGGATAGGATAGGATAGAGGATAGGATAGGATAGAGGATATGATAGGATAGAGGATAGGATAGGATAGAGGATAGGATAGGATAGAGGATAGGATAGGATAGAGGATAGGATAGGATAGAGGATAGGATAGGATAGAGGATAGGATTGGATAGAGGATAGGATAGGATAGAGGATAGGATAGGATAGAGGATAGGATAGGATAGAGGATAGGATAGGATAGAGGATAGGATAGGATAGAGGATAGGATAGGATAGAGGATAGGATAGGATAGAGGATAGGATAGGATAGAGGATAGGATAGGGTAGAGGATAGGATAGGTTAGAGGATAGGATATTACAGGTGATATTATAGGATAGAGGATAGGATAGGATGGAGAATAGGATAGGATAGAGGATAGGATAGGATGGAGGTTAGGATAGGATAGAGGATAGGATAGGATAGAGGATTGGATAGGATAGAGGATACCAAAGGATAGAGGATAGGATAGGATAGATGATATTATAGGATAGAGGCTAGGATAGTATGGAGGATAGGATAGGATAGAGGATAGGATTGGATAGAGGATAACATACGGGATTGGATAGGATAGAGGATAGGAGACGGTAGAGGATTGGATAGGATAGAGGATATTATAGGATAGAGGATTCAATAGGATTGAGGATAGGATAGGATAGAGGATAAGATAGGATTGAGGATAGGATAGGATAGAGGATAAGATGGGATAGAGGATAACATAGGGGATTGGATAGGATAGAGGATAGGAGACGATAGAGGATAGGATAGGATTGATGATAGGATAGGAAAGATTACAGGATAGGATAGAATAGAGGATAGGATAGGATAGAGGATAGGATAGGATAGAGGATAGGATAGGATAGAGGATAGGATAGGATATAGGATAGGATAGGATAGAGGATAGGATAGGATAGAGGATAGGATAGGATAGAGGATTGGATAGGATAGAGGATACCATAGGATAGAGGATAGGATAGGATTGAGGATAGGATAGTAAAGAGGACAGGATAGGATACAGGATACGATATTATAGAGGATAGGATAGGATAGAGGATAGGATAGGACAGAGGATAGGATACGGATAGAGGATAGGATAGAATAGAGGATAGGATAGAGGATAGGATAGAGGATTGGATAGGATAGGGGATATTATAGGATAGACGATAGGATAGGATAGCGGATAGGATAGTATGGAGTATACGATAGAATTGACGATAGGATAGGGTTGAGGATAGGATAGGGTTGAGGATAGGATAGGATAGAGGATAGGAGAAGATAGAGAATAGGATAGAGAATAGGATAGGATAGAGGATACGGGATTGGATCGGATACAGGATAGGAGACGGTAGAGGATTGGATAGGATAGAGGATAGGATAGGATGGAGGATAGGATAGGATAGAGGATAAGATAGTTTAGAGTATAACATAGGGGATTGGATAGGATAGAGGATAGGAGACGATAGAGGATAGGAAAGATTACAGGATAGGATACAGGATACGATATTATAGAGGATAGGATAGGATAGAAGATAGGATAGGATAGAGGATAGGATAGGATAGAGGATAGGATAGGATAGAGGATAGGATAGGATAGAGGATAGGATAGGATAGAGGATAGGATAGGATAGAGGATAGGATAGGATAGAGGATAGGATAGGATAGAGGATAGGATAGGATAGAGGATAGGATATTATAGGTGATATTATAGGATAGAGGATAGGATAGGATGGAGGATAGGATAGGATAGAGGATAGGATAGGATGGAGGTTAGGATAGGATAGAGGATAAGATAGGATAGAGGATAACATAGGGGATTGGATAGGATAGAGGATAGGAGACCATAGAGGATAGGATAGGATTGATGATAGGATAGGAAAGATTACAGGATAGGATACAGGATACGATGTTATAGAGGATAGGATAGGATAGAGGATAGGATAGGATAGAGGATAGGATAGGATAGAGGATAGGATAGGATAGAGGATAGGATAGGATAGAGGATAGGATAGGATAGAGGATAGGATAGGATAGGATATAGGATAGGATAGGATAGAGGATAGGATAGGGTGGAGGTTAGGATAGGATAGAGGATAAGATAGGATAGAGGATAACATAGGGGATTGGATAGGATAGAGGATAGGAGACCATAGAGGATAGGATAGGATTGATGATAGGATAGGAAAGATTACAGGATAGGATACAGGATACGATGTTATAGTTGATAGGATAGGATAGAGGATAGGATATGATAGAGGATACGATATTATAGAGGATAGGATAGGATAGGGGATAACATAGGGGATTGGATAGGATAGAGGATAGGATAGGATTGATGATAGGATAGGAAAGAGGACAGGATAGGATACAGGATACGATATTATAGAGGATATGATATTATAGAGGATAGGATAGGATAGAGGATAGGATAGGATAGAGGATAGGATAGGATAGAGGATAGGATAGGATCGAGGATAGGATAGGATAGTGGATAGGAGAAGATAGAGGATAGGATAGGATAGTGGATAGGATACGATAGAGGATAGGATAGAGAAGAGGATACGATAGAGGATGGGGGATTGGGTCGGATACAGAATAGGAGACGGTAGTGGATTGGATAGGATAGAGGATAGGATAGGACAGAGGATATTATAGGATAGTGGATAGGATAGTATAGCGGATAGGATAGTATGGAGTATACGATAGAATTGACGATAGGATAGGGTTGAGGATAGGATAGGGTTGAGGATAGGATAGGATAGAGGATAGGAGAAGATAGAGAATAGGATAGAGAATAGGATAGGATAGAGGATACGGGATTGGATCGGATACAGGATAGGAGACGGTAGAGGATTGGATAGGATAGAGGATAGGATAGGATGGAGGATAGGATAGGATAGAGGATAAGATAGTTTAGAGTATAACATAGGGGATTGGATAGGATAGAGGATAGGATAGGATTGATGATAGGATAGGAAAGAGGACAGGATAGGATACAGGATACGATATTATAGAGGATATGATATTATAGAGGATAGGATAGGATAGAGGATAGGATAGGATAGAGGATAGGATAGGATAGAGGATAGGATAGGATCGAGGATAGGATAGGATAGTGGATAGGAGAAGATAGAGGATAGGATAGGATAGTGGATAGGATACGATAGAGGATAGGATAGAGAAGAGGATACGATAGAGGATGGGGGATTGGGTCGGATACAGAATAGGAGACGGTAGAGGATTGGATAGGATAGAGGATAGGATAGGATAGAGGATAGGATGGGATAGAGGATAGGTTACGATAGAGGATAGGATAGAGGATAGGATAGAGTATTGGATAGGACAGAGGATATTATAGGATAGTGGATAGGATAGTATAGCGGATAGGATAGGATGGAGTATACGATAGAATTGAGGGTAGGATAGGGTTGAGGATAGGATAGGATCGAGGATAGGAGAAGATAGAGGATATGATAGGATAGAGGATACGATACGATAGAGGATAGGATACAGAATAGGATAGGATAGAGGATAGGATAGAGAATAGGATAGGATAGAGGATAGGGGATTGGATCGGATACAGGATAGGAGACGGTAGAGGATTGGATATGATAGAGGATAGGATATAATAGAGGATATTATAGGATAGAGGATAGGATATAATAGAGGATATTATAGGATAGAGGATAGAATAGGATGGAGGATAGGATAGGATAGAGGATAGGATAGGATAGAGAATAGGATAGGATAGAGGATTGGATAGGATAGAGGATAGGATAGGATAGAGGATAGGATAGGATAGAGGATATGATAGGATAGAGGATAGGATAGGATAGAGGATAGGATAGGATAGATGATATTATAGTAAAGAGGATAGGATATGATAGAGGATACAATATTATAGAGCATAGGATAGGATAGAGGATAGGATAGGATAGAGGATAGGATAGGATAGAGGATAGGATAGGATAGACGATAGGATAGGACAGAGGATAGGATAGGATAGAGGATAAGATAATATAGAGGATAAGATGGGATACAGGATAGGATAGGATAGAGGATAGGATAGGATAGAGGATAGGATAGGATAGAGGATAGGATAGGATAGAGGATAGGATAGGATAGAGGATAGCATAGGATAGAGGATTGGATAGGATAGAGGATAGGATAGGATAGAGGATAGGATAGGATAGAGGATAGGATAGGATAGAGGATAGGATAGGATAGAGGATAGGATAGGATAGATGATATTATAGGAAAGAGGATAGGATATGATAGAGGATACAATATTATAGAGGATAGGATAGGATAGGGGATAACATAGGGGATTGGATAGGATAGAGGATAGGATAGGATAGAGGATAGGATAGGAAAGAGGACAGGATAGGATACAGGATACGATATTATAGAGGATATGATATTATAGAGGATAGGATAGGATAGAGGATAGGATAGGATAGAGGATAGGATAGGATAGAGGATAGGATAGGATAGAGGATAGGTTACGATAGAGGATAGGATAGAGGATAGGATAGAGTATTGGATAGGATAGAGGATATTATAGGATAGTGGATAGGATAGTATAGCGGATAGGATAGGATGGAGTATACGATAGAATTGAGGGTAGGATAGGGTTGAGGATAGGATAGGATCGAGGATAGGAGAAGATAGAGGATAGGATAGGATAGAGGATACGATACGATAGAGGATAGGATAGAGAATAGGATAGGATAGAGGATAGGATAGAGAATAGGATAGGATAGAGGATAGGGGATTGGATCGGATACAGGATAGGAGACGGTAGAGGATTGGATAGGATAGAGGATAGGATAGGATAGAGGATATTATAGGATAGAGGATAGAATAGGATGGAGGATAGGATAGGATAGAAGATAGGATAGGATAGAGCATAGGATAGGATAGAGGATTGGATAGGATAGAGGATAGGATAGGATAGAGGATAGGATAGGATAGAGGATATGATAGGATAGAGGATAGGATAGGATAGAGGATAGGATAGGATAGATGATATTATAGGAAAGAGGATAGGATATGATAGAGGATACAATATTATAGAGGATAGGATAGGATAGAGCATAGGATAGGATAGAGGATAGGATAGGATAGAGGATAGGATAGGATAGAGGATAGGATAGGATAGAGGATAGGATAGGATAGAGGATAGGATAGGATAGAGGATAGGATAGGATAGAGGATAGGGGATTGGATCGGATACAGGATAGGAGACGGTAGAGGATTGGATAGGATAGAGGATAGGAGACGATAGAGGACATGATAGGTTTGATGATAGGATAGGAAAGAGGACAGGATAGGATACTGGATACGATATTATAGAGGATACGATATTATAGAGGACAGGATAGGACAGAGGATAGGATAGGATAGAGCAGGATAGGATAGAGGATAGGATAGAGGATAGGATAGAGGATAGGATAGAGGATAGGATAGAGGATAGGATAGAGGATAGGATAGAGGATAGGATAGAGGATTGGATAGGATAGAGGATATTATAGGATAGAGGATAGGATAGGATAGCGGATAGGATAGGATGGAGTATAGGATAGAATTGAGGATAGGATGGGTTTGAGGATAGGATAGGAAAGAGGACAGGATAGGATAGAGGATAGGATAGGATAGAGGATAGGATAGGATAGAGGATACGATACGATAGAGGATAGGATAGAGAATAGGATAGGATAGAGGATAGGGGATTGGATCGGATACAGGATAGGAGACGGTAGAGGATTGGATAGGATAGAGGATAGGATAGGATAGATGATAGAATAGGATAGAGAATAGGATAGGATAGGATAGAATATAGGATAGGATAGAGAATAGGATAGGATAGATGATGTTATAGGATAGAGGATAGGATAGGATCGAGGATAGGACAGGATAGAGGATAGGATAGGATAGAGGATAGGATAGGATAGAGGATAGGTTAGGATAGAGGATATTATGGGACAGAGGATAGGATAGGATAGAGGATAGGATATTATAGAGGATAGGATAGGATACAGGATAACATAGGGGATTGGATAGCATAGAGGATAGGATAGGATAGAGGATAGGATAGGATACATGATATTATAGGATAGAGGATAGGATAGGATGGAGGATAGGATAGGATAGAGGATAGTATATAGGATTGGATAGGATAGAGGATAGGATCGGATAGAGGATAGGATAGGGTTGAGGATAGGAGAGTATAGAGCAGATGATAGAGCATAGGAAAGAATTGAGGATAGGATAGGATAGAATATACGATAGGATCGAGAATAGGATAGGATAGATGATATTATAGGATAGAGGATAGGATAGGATGGAGGATAGGATAGGATAGAGGATAGGATAGGATGGAGGTTAGGATAGGATAGAGGATAAGATAGGATAGAGGATAACATAGGGGATTGGATAGGATAGAGGATAGGAGACCATAGAGGATAGGATAGGATTTATGATAGGATAGGAAAGATTACAGGATAGGATACAGGATACGATATTATAGAGGATACGATATTATAGAGGATAGGATTAGGATAGAGGATAGGATAGGATAGTGGATAAGATAGGATAGAGGATAACATAGGGGATTGGATAGGATAGAGGATACCAAAGGATAGAGGATAGGATAGGTTTGAGGATAGGATAGGAAAGAGGACAGGATAGTATACAGGATATGGTATTATAGAGGATACGATATTATAGAGGATAGGATAGGATAGAGGATAGGATAGGATAGAGGATAGGATAGGATAGAGGATAGGATAGGAGAGAGGATAGGATAGGACAGAGGATAGGATAGGATAGAGGATAGGATAGGATAGAGGATAGGATAGGATAGAGGATAGGATAGGATAGAGGATAGGATAGGATAGAGGATAGGATAGGATAGAGTATAGGAGAAGATAGAGGATAGGATAGGATAGTGGATAGGATACGATAGAGGATAGGATAGAGAAGAGGATACGATAGAGGATAGGGGATTGGATCGGATACAGGATAGGAGACGGTAGAGGATTGGATAGGATAGAGGATAGGATAGGATAGAGGATAGCATAGGATAGAGGATAGGATAGGATAGAGGATAACATTGGGGATTGGATAGTATAGAGGATAGGAGACGATAGAGGACATGATAGGTTTGATGATAGGATAGGAAAGAGGACAGGATAGGATACTGGATACGATATTATAGAGGATAGGATAGGATAGAGGATAGGATAGGATAGAGGATAAGATAGGATAGAGGATAGGATAGGATAGAGGATAGGATAGGATAGAGCAGGATAGGATAGAGGATAGGATAGAGGATAGGATAGAGGATTGGATAGGATAGAGGATATTATAGGATAGAGGATAGGATAGGATAGCGGATAGGATAGGATGGAGTATAGGATAGAATTGAGGATAGGATAGGGTTGAGGATAGGATAGGAAAGAGGACAGGATAGGATAGAGGATAGGAGAAGATAGAGGGTAGGATAGGATAGAGTATAGGATACGATAGAGGATAGGATAGAGAATAGGATAGGATAGTTGATAGGGGATTGGATCGGATACAGGATAGGA
This sequence comes from Halictus rubicundus, assembly GCF_050948215.1. Taxonomy (NCBI): domain Eukaryota; kingdom Metazoa; phylum Arthropoda; class Insecta; order Hymenoptera; family Halictidae; genus Halictus; species Halictus rubicundus. Next base: position 14,227 of record NW_027488987.1, on the reverse strand, counting down.
GACGGTAGAGGATTGGATAGGATAGAGGATAGGATAGGATAGAGGATAAGATAGGATAGAGGATAGGATAGGATAGAGGATAGGATAGGATAGAGCAGGATAGGATAGAGGATAGGATAGAGGATAGGATAGAGGATTGGATAGGATAGAGGATATTATAGGATAGAGGATAGGATAGGATAGCGGATAGGTTAGGATGGAGTATAGGATAGAATTGAGGATAGGATACGGTTGAGGATAGGATAGGAAAGAGGACAGGATAGGATAGAGGATAGGATAGGATAGAGGATAGGATAGGATAGAGGATACGATACGATAGAGGATAGGATAGAGAATAGGATAGGATAGAGGATAGGGGATTGGATCGGATACAGGATAGGAGACGGTAGAGGATTGGATAGGATAGAGGATAGGATAGGATAGATGATAGAATAGGATAGAGGATAGGATAGGATAGGGAATTGGATAGGATAGACGATATTATAGGAAAGAGGATATGATATGATAGAGGATACGATATTATAGAGGATAGGATAGACGATAACATAGGGGATTGGATAGGATAGAGAATAGGATAGGATAGAGGATAGGATAGGATAGAGGATAGGATACGATAGAGGATTGGATAGGATAGAGGATAGGATAGGATAGAGGATAGGGTAGGATAGAGGATATTATAGGACAGAGGATAGGATAGGATAGAGGATAGGATATTATAGAGGATAGGATAGGATAGAGGATAACATAGGGGATTGGATAGCATAGAGGATAGGAGACGATAGAGGATAGGATAGGATAGAGGATAGGATAGGATAGAGGATAGGATAGGATAGAGGATAGGATACGATAGAGGATAGGATAGGATATAGGATAGGATAGGATAGAGGATAGGATAGGATAGAGGATAGGATAGGATAGAGGATTGGATAGGATAGAGGATACCATAGGATAGAGGATAGGATAGGATAGAGGATAGGATAGGATGGAGGATAGAATAGGATAGAGGATAAGATAGGATAGAGGATAACATAGGGGATTGGATAGTATAGAGGATAGGATAGGATAGAGGATAGGATAGGAAAGTTGATATGATAGGATACAGGATAGGATAGGATAGAGGATAGGATAGGATAGAGGATATGATAGGATAGAGGATAGGATAGGATAGAGGATAGGATAGGATAGAGGATATTATATAATAGAGGATAGGATAGGATAGCGGATAGGATAGTATGGAGTATACGATAGAATTGAGGATAGGATAGGGTTAAGGATACGATAGGATAGAGGATAGGAGAAGATAGAGGATAGGATAGGATAGAGGATAGGATAGGATAGAGAATAGGATAGGATAGAGGATAGGGGATTGGATCGGATACAGGATAGGAGACGGTAGAGGATTGGATAGGATAGAGGATAGGATAGGATAGAGGATATTATAGGATAGAGGATATAATAGGATGGAGGATAGGATAGGATAGAGGATAAGATAGGATAGAGGATAACATAGGGGATTGGATAGGATAGAGGATAGGAGACGATAGAGGATAGGATAGGATTGATGATAGGATAGGAAAGATTACAGGATAGGATACAGGATACGATATTATAGAGGATACGATATTATAGAGGATAGGATACGATAGAGGATAGGATAGGATAGAGGATAGGATAGGATAGAGGATAGGATAGGATAGAGGATAGGATACGATAGAGGATAGGATAGGATATAGGATAGGATAGGATAGAGGATAGGATAGGATAGAGGATAGGATAGGATAGAGGATTGGATAGGATAGAGGATACCATAGGATAGAGGATAGGATAGGATTGAGGATAGGATAGGAAAGAGGACAGGATAGGATACAGGATACGATATTATAGAGGATACGATATTATAGAGGATAGGATAGGATAGAGGATAGGATAGAGAATAGGATAGGATAGAGGATAGGGGATTGGATCGGATACAGGATAGGAGACGGTAGAGGATTGGATAGGATAGAGGATATTATAGGATAGAGGATAGGATAGGATGGAGGATAGGATAGGATAGAGGATAAGATAGGATAGGGGATAAAATAGGGGATTGGATAGGATAGAGGATAGGAGACGATAGAGGATAGGATAGGATTGATGATAGGATAGGAAAGATTACAGGATAGGATACAGGATACGATATTATAGAGAATAGGATAGGATAGAGGATAGGATAGGATGGAGGATAGGATAGGATAGAGGATAGGATAGCATAGAGGATAGGATTGGATTGAGGATAGATAGGATTGAGGATAGAATAGGATAGAGGATAGGATAGGACAGAGGATAGGATAGGATAGAGGATAGGATAGGATAGAGGATAGGATAGGATAGGATAGAGGATAGGATAGGATAGTTGATAGGATAGGATAGGATAGAGGATAGGATAGGATAGAGGATAAGATAGGATACAGGATAGGATAGGATAGAGGATAGGATAGGATAGAGGATAGGATAGGATAGAGGATAGGATAGGATAGAGGATATGATAGGATATAGGATAGGATAGGATAGAGGATAGGATAGGATAGAGGATAGGATAGGATAGAGGATAGGATAGGATAGAGGATAGGATAGGATAGAGGATAGGATAGGATAGAGGATAGGATAGGATAGAGGATAGGATAGGATAGAGGATAGGATAGGATAGAGGATAGGATAGGATAGAGGATAGGATAGGATAGATGATGTTATAGGATAGAGGATAGAATAGGATGGAGGATAGGACAGGATAGAGGATAGGATAGGATAGATGATAGGATAGGATAGAGGATAGGATAGGATAGAGGATATTATAGGACAGAGGATAGGATAGGATAGAGGATAGGATATTATAGAGGATATTATAGGATAGAGGATAACATAGGGGATTGGATAGCATAGAGGATAGGATAGGATAGAGGATAGGATAGGATAGATGATATTATAGGATAGAGGATAGGATAGGATGGAGGATAGGATAGGATAGAGGATAGGATAGGATTGAGGATAGGAGAGGATAGAGCAGATGATAGAGCATAGGAAAGAATTGAAGATAGGATAGGATAGAATATAGGATAGGATAGAGAATAGGATAGGATAGATGATATTATAGGATAGAGGATAGGATAGGATGGAGGATAGGATAGGATAGAGGATAGGATAGGATGGAGGTTAGGATAGGATAGAGGATAAGATAGGATAGAGAATAACATAGGGGATTGGATAGGATAGAGGAGAGGAGACCATAGAGGATACGATAGGATTGATGATAGGATAGGAAAGATTACAGGATAGGATACAGGATACGATATTATAGAGGATACGATATTATAGAGGATAGGATACGATAGAGGATAGGATAGGATAGAGGATAGGATAGGATAGATGATAGGATAGGATAGGATAGAGGATAGGATAGGATATAGAATAGGATAGGATAGAGGATAGAATAGGATATAGGATAGGATAGCATAGAGGATAGGATAGGATAGAGGATAGGCTAGGATGGAGGATAGGATAGAGGATTGGATAGGATAGAAGATAGGATACGATAGAGGATAGGATATGATAGAGGATAGGATAGGATATGAGATTGGATAGGATAGAGGATGCGATAGGATAGAGGATAGGACAGGATAGAGGATAGGATAGGATAGAGGATAGTATAGGATACAGGATAGGATAGGATAGAGGATAGGACAGGATAGACGATAGGATAGGATAGAGGATAGGATACGGATAGAGGATAGGATAGGATAGTGAATATTATATAATAGAGGATAGGATAGGATAGCGGATAGGATAGTATGGAGTATACGATAGAATTGAGGATAGGATAGGGTTGAGGATACGATAGGATAGAGGATAGGAGAAGATAGAGGATAGGATAGGATAGAGGATAGGATACGGTAGAGGATAGGATAGAGAATAGGATAGGATAGAGGATAGGGGATTGGATCGGATACAGGATAGGAGACGGTAGAGGATTGGATAGGATAGAGGATAGGATAGGATAGAGGATATTATAGGATAGAGGATATAATAGGATGGACGATAGGATAGGATAGAGGATAAGATAGGATAGAGGATAACATAGGGGATTGGATAGGATAGAGGATAGGAGACGATAGAGGATAGGATAGGATTGATGATAGGATAGGAAAGATTACAGGATAGGATACAGGATACGATATTATAGAGGATACGATATTATAGAGGATAGGATACGATAGAGGATAGGATAGGATAGAGGATAGGATAGGATATAGGATAGGATAGGATAGAGGATAGGATAGGATAGAGGATAGGATAGGATAGAGGATTGGATAGGATAGAGGATACCATAGGATAGAGGATAGGATAGGATAGAGGATATTATAGGACAGAGGATAGGATAGGATAGAGGATAGGATATTATAGAGGATATTATAGGATAGAGGATAACATAGGGGATTGGATAGCATAGAGGATAGGATAGGATAGAGGATAGGATAGGATAGATGATATTATAGGATAGAGGATAGGATAGGATGGAGGATAGGATAGGATAGAGGATAGGATAGGATTGAGGATAGGAGAGGATAGAGCAGATGATAGAGCATAGGAAAGAATTGAAGATAGGATAGGATAGAATATAGGATAGGATAGAGAATAGGATAGGATAGATGATATTATAGGATAGAGGATAGGATAGGATGGAGGATAGGATAGGATAGAGGATAGGATAGGATGGAGGTTAGGATAGGATAGAGGATAAGATAGGATAGAGAATAACATAGGGGATTGGATAGGATAGAGGAGAGGAGACCATAGAGGATACGATAGGATTGATGATAGGATAGGAAAGATTACAGGATAGGATACAGGATACGATATTATAGAGGATACGATATTATAGAGGATAGGATACGATAGAGGATAGGATAGGATAGAGGATAGGATAGGATAGATGATAGGATAGGATAGGATAGAGGATAGGATAGGATATAGAATAGGATAGGATAGAGGATAGAATAGGATATAGGATAGGATAGCATAGAGGATAGGATAGGATAGAGGATAGGCTAGGATGGAGGATAGGATAGAGGATTGGATAGGATAGAAGATAGGATACGATAGAGGATAGGATATGATAGAGGATAGGATAGGATATGAGATTGGATAGGATAGAGGATGCGATAGGATAGAGGATAGGACAGGATAGAGGATAGGATAGGATAGAGGATAGTATAGGATACAGGATAGGATAGGATAGAGGATAGGACAGGATAGACGATAGGATAGGATAGAGGATAGGATACGGATAGAGGATAGGATAGGATAGTGAATATTATATAATAGAGGATAGGATAGGATAGCGGATAGGATAGTATGGAGTATACGATAGAATTGAGGATAGGATAGGGTTGAGGATACGATAGGATAGAGGATAGGAGAAGATAGAGGATAGGATAGGATAGAGGATAGGATACGGTAGAGGATAGGATAGAGAATAGGATAGGATAGAGGATAGGGGATTGGATCGGATACAGGATAGGAGACGGTAGAGGATTGGATAGGATAGAGGATAGGATAGGATAGAGGATATTATAGGATAGAGGATATAATAGGATGGAGGATAGGATAGGATAGAGGATAAGATAGGATAGAGGATAACATAGGGGATTGGATAGGATAGAGGATAGGAGACGATAGAGGATAGGATAGGATTGATGATAGGATAGGAAAGATTACAGGATAGGATACAGGATACGATATTATAGAGGATACGATATTATAGAGGATAGGATACGATAGAGGATAGGATAGGATAGAGGATAGGATAGGATATAGGATAGGATAGGATAGAGGATAGGATAGGATAGAGGATAGGATAGGATAGAGGATTGGATAGGATAGAGGATACCATAGGATAGAGGATAGGATAGGATAGGATAGAGGATAGGATAGGATGGAGGATAGAATAGGATAGAGGATTGGATAGGATAGAGGATACCATAGGATAGAGGATAGGATAGGATAGGATGGAGGATAGGATAGGATAGAGGATAGGATAGGATGGAGGTTAGGATAGGATAGAGGATAAGATAGGATAGAGAATAACATAGGGGATTGGATAGGATAGAGGAGAGGAGACCATAGAGGATACGATAGGATTGATGATAGGATAGGAAAGATTACAGGATAGGATACAGGATACGATATTATAGAGGATACGATATTATAGAGGATAGGATACGATAGAGGATAGGATAGGATAGAGGATAGGATAGGATAGATGATAGGATAGGATAGGATAGAGGATAGGATAGGATATAGAATAGGATAGGATAGAGGATAGAATAGGATATAGGATAGGATAGCATAGAGGATAGGATAGGATAGAGGATAGGCTAGGATGGAGGATAGGATAGAGGATTGGATAGGATAGAAGATAGGATACGATAGAGGATAGGATATGATAGAGGATAGGATAGGATATGAGATTGGATAGGATAGAGGATGCGATAGGATAGAGGATAGGACAGGATAGAGGATAGGATAGGATAGAGGATAGTATAGGATACAGGATAGGATAGGATAGAGGATAGGACAGGATAGACGATAGGATAGGATAGAGGATAGGATACGGATAGAGGATAGGATAGGATAGTGAATATTATATAATAGAGGATAGGATAGGATAGCGGATAGGATAGTATGGAGTATACGATAGAATTGAGGATAGGATAGGGTTGAGGATACGATAGGATAGAGGATAGGAGAAGATAGAGGATAGGATAGGATAGAGGATAGGATACGGTAGAGGATAGGATAGAGAATAGGATAGGATAGAGGATAGGGGATTGGATCGGATACAGGATAGGAGACGGTAGAGGATTGGATAGGATAGAGGATAGGATAGGATAGAGGATATTATAGGATAGAGGATATAATAGGATGGAGGATAGGATAGGATAGAGGATAAGATAGGATAGAGGATAACATAGGGGATTGGATAGGATAGAGGATAGGAGACGATAGAGGATAGGATAGGATTGATGATAGGATAGGAAAGATTACAGGATAGGATACAGGATACGATATTATAGAGGATACGATATTATAGAGGATAGGATACGATAGAGGATAGGATAGGATAGAGGATAGGATAGGATATAGGATAGGATAGGATAGAGGATAGGATAGGATAGAGGATAGGATAGGATAGAGGATTGGATAGGATAGAGGATACCATAGGATAGAGGATAGGATAGGATAGGATAGAGGATAGGATAGGATGGAGGATAGAATAGGATAGAGGATTGGATAGGATAGAGGATACCATAGGATAGAGGATAGGATAGGATAGGATGGAGGATAGGATAGGATAGAGGATAGGATAGGATGGAGGTTAGGATAGGATAGAGGATAAGATAGGATAGAGAATAACATAGGGGATTGGATAGGATAGAGGAGAGGAGACCATAGAGGATACGATAGGATTGATGATAGGATAGGAAAGATTACAGGATAGGATACAGGATACGATATTATAGAGGATACGATATTATAGAGGATAGGATACGATAGAGGATAGGATAGGATAGAGGATAGGATAGGATAGATGATAGGATAGGATAGGATAGAGGATAGGATAGGATATAGAATAGGATAGGATAGAGGATAGAATAGGATATAGGATAGGATAGCATAGAGGATAGGATAGGATAGAGGATAGGCTAGGATGGAGGATAGGATAGAGGATTGGATAGGATAGAAGATAGGATACGATAGAGGATAGGATATGATAGAGGATAGGATAGGATATGAGATTGGATAGGATAGAGGATGCGATAGGATAGAGGATAGGACAGGATAGAGGATAGGATAGGATTGATGATAGGATAGGAAAGATTACAGGATAGGATACAGGATACGATATTATAGAGGATACGATATTATAGAGGATAGGATACGATAGAGGATAGGATAGGATAGAGGATAGGATAGGATATAGGATAGGATAGGATAGAGGATAGGATAGGATAGAGGATAGGATAGGATAGAGGATTGGATAGGATAGAGGATACCATAGGATAGAGGATAGGATAGGATAGAGGATATTATAGGACAGAGGATAGGATAGGATAGAGGATAGGATATTATAGAGGATATTATAGGATAGAGGATAACATAGGGGATTGGATAGCATAGAGGATAGGATAGGATAGAGGATAGGATAGGATAGATGATATTATAGGATAGAGGATAGGATAGGATGGAGGATAGGATAGGATAGAGGATAGGATAGGATTGAGGATAGGAGAGGATAGAGCAGATGATAGAGCATAGGAAAGAATTGAAGATAGGATAGGATAGAATATAGGATAGGATAGAGAATAGGATAGGATAGATGATATTATAGGATAGAGGATAGGATAGGATGGAGGATAGGATAGGATAGAGGATAGGATAGGATGGAGGTTAGGATAGGATAGAGGATAAGATAGGATAGAGAATAACATAGGGGATTGGATAGGATAGAGGAGAGGAGACCATAGAGGATACGATAGGATTGATGATAGGATAGGAAAGATTACAGGATAGGATACAGGATACGATATTATAGAGGATACGATATTATAGAGGATAGGATACGATAGAGGATAGGATAGGATAGAGGATAGGATAGGATAGATGATAGGATAGGATAGGATAGAGGATAGGATAGGATATAGAATAGGATAGGATAGAGGATAGAATAGGATATAGGATAGGATAGCATAGAGGATAGGATAGGATAGAGGATAGGCTAGGATGGAGGATAGGATAGAGGATTGGATAGGATAGAAGATAGGATACGATAGAGGATAGGATATGATAGAGGATAGGATAGGATATGAGATTGGATAGGATAGAGGATGCGATAGGATAGAGGATAGGACAGGATAGAGGATAGGATAGGATAGAGGATAGTATAGGATACAGGATAGGATAGGATAGAGGATAGGACAGGATAGACGATAGGATAGGATAGAGGATACGATACGGATAGAGGATAGGATAGGATAGTGAATATTATATAATAGAGGATAGGATAGGATAGCGGATAGGATAGTATGGAGTATACGATAGAATTGAGGATAGGATAGGGTTGAGGATACGATAGGATAGAGGATAGGAGAAGATAGAGGATAGGATAGGATAGAGGATAGGATACGGTAGAGGATAGGATAGAGAATAGGATAGGATAGAGGATAGGGGATTGGATCGGATACAGGATAGGAGACGGTAGAGGATTGGATAGGATAGAGGATAGGATAGGATAGAGGATATTATAGGATAGAGGATATAATAGGATGGAGGATAGGATAGGATAGAGGATAAGATAGGATAGAGGATAACATAGGGGATTGGATAGGATAGAGGATAGGAGACGATAGAGGATAGGATAGGATTGATGATAGGATAGGAAAGATTACAGGATAGGATACAGGATACGATATTATAGAGGATACGATATTATAGAGGATAGGATACGATAGAGGATAGGATAGGATAGAGGATAGGATAGGATATAGGATAGGATAGGATAGAGGATAGGATAGGATAGAGGATAGGATAGGATAGAGGATTGGATAGGATAGAGGATACCATAGGATAGAGGATAGGATAGGATAGGATAGAGGATAGGATAGGATGGAGGATAGAATAGGATAGAGGATAAGATAGGATAGAGGATAACATAGGGGATTGGATAGTATAGAGGATAGGATAGGATAGAGGATAGGATAGGAAAGTTGATATGATAGGATACAGGATAGGATAGGATAGAGGATAGGATAGGATAGAGGATATGATAGGATAGAGGATAGGATAGGATAGAGGATAGGATAGGATAGAGGATATTATATAATAGAGGATAGGATAGGATAGCGGATACGATAGTATGGAGTATACGATAGAATTGAGGATAGGATAGGGTTGAGGATACGATAGGATAGAGGATAGGAGAAGATAGAGGATAGGATAGGATAGAGGATAGGATACGGTAGAGGATAGGATAGAGAATAGGATAGGATAGAGGATAGGGGATTGGATCGGATACAGGATAGGAGACGGTAGAGGATTGGATAGGATAGAGGATAGGATAGGATAGAGGATAGGATAGGATAGATGATGTTATAGGATAGAGGATAGGATAGGATGGAGGATAGGACAGGATAGAGGATAGGATAGGATAGATGATAGGATAGGATAGAGGATAGGATAGGATAGAGGATATTATAGGACAGAGGATAGGATAGGATAGAGGATAGGATATTATAGAGGATAGGATAGGATAGAGGATAACATAGGGGATTGGATAGCATAGAGGATAGGAGACGATAGAGGATAGGATAGGATAGAGGATAGGATAGGATAGAGGATAGGATAGGATAGAGGATAGGATAGGATGGAGGATAGGATAGGATAGAGGATAGGATAGGATGGAGGTTAGGATAGGATAGGGGATAAGATAGGATAGAGGATAACATAGGCGATTGGATAGGATAGAGGAGAGGAGACCATAGAGGATAGGATAGGAAAGATTACAGGATAGGATACAGGATACGATATTATAGAGGATACGATATTATAGAGGATAGGATACGATAGAGGATAGGATAGGATAGAGGATAGGATAGGATAGAGGATAGGATAGGATAGGATAGAGGATAGGATAGGATATAGGATAGGATAGGATAGAGGATAGAATAGGATATAGGATAGGATAGGATAGAGGATAGGATAGGATAGAGGATAGGCTAGGATGGAGGATAGGATAGAGGATTGGATAGGATAGAAGATAGGATACGATAGAGGATAGGATATGACAGAGGATAGGATAGGATATGAGATTGGATAGGATAGAGGATGCGATAGGATAGAGGATAGGTCAGGATAGAGGATAGGATAGGATAGAGGATAGGATAGCATAGAGGATAGGATAGGATAGAGGATAGGATAGGATAGAGGATAGGATAGGATATAGGATAGGATAGGATAGAGGATAGGATAGGATAGAGGATAGGACAGGATAGAGGATAGGATAGGATAGACGATAGTATAGGATACAGAATAGGATAGGATAGAGGATAGGTCAGGATAGAGGATAGGATAGGATAGAGGATTGGATACGGATAGAGGATAGGATAGGATAGTGGATATTATATAATAGAGGATAGGATAGGATAGCGGATACGATAGTATGGAGTATACGATAGAATTGAGGATAGGATAGGGTTGAGGATACGATAGGATAGAGGATAGGAGAAGATAGAGGATAGGATAGGATAGAGGATAGGATACGGTAGAGGATAGGATTGAGAATAGGATAGGATAGAGGATAGGGGATTGGATCGGATACAGGATAGGAGACGGTAGAGGATTGGATAGGATAGAGGATAGGATAGGATAGAGGATAGGATAGGATAGAGGATAGGATAGGATAGAGGATAGGATAGGATAGATGATGTTATAGGATAGAGGATAGGATAGGATGGAGGATAGGACAGGATAGAGGATAGGATAGGATAGATGATAGGATAGGATAGAGGATAGGATAGGATAGAGGATATTATAGGACAGAGGATAGCATAGGATAGAGGATAGGGTATTATAGAGGATAGGATAGGATAGAGAATAACATAGGGGATTGGATAGCATAGAGGATAGGAGACGATAGAGGATAGGATAGGATAGAGGATAGGATAGGATAGATGATATTATAGGATAGAGGATAGGATAGGATGGAGGATAGGATAGGATAGAGGATAAGATAGGATAGAGGATAACATAGGGGATTGGATAGTATAGAGGATAGGATAGGATAGAGGATAGGATAGGATAGAGGATAGGATAGGAAAGTTGATATGATAGGATACATGATAGGATAGGATAGAGGATAGGATAGGATAGAGGATAGGATAGGATAGAGGATAGGATAGGATAGAGGATAGGATACGATAGAGGATTGGATAGGATAGAGGATACGATAGGATAGAGGATAGGATAGGATAGAGGATAGGATAGGATAGAGGAAAGGATAGGACAGAGGATAGGATAGGATAGAGGATACGATAGGATAGAGGATATGATAGGATAGAGGATAGGATAGGATAGAGGATAGGATAGGATAGATGATATTATAGGAAAGAGGATAGGATATGATAGAGGATACGATATTACAGAGGATAGGATAGGATAGGGGATAACATAGAGGATTGGATAGGATAGAGGATAGGATAGGATTGATGATAGGATAGGAAAGAGGACAGGATAGGATACAGGATACGATATTATAGAGGATAGGATAGGAATGTATGGAGTATACAATAGAATTGAGGATAGGATAGGGTTGAGGATAGGATAGGACAGAGGATAGGAGAAGATAGAGGATAGGATAGGATAGAGTATAGGATACGATAGAGGATAGGATAGAGAATAGGATAGGATAGAGGATAGGGGATTGGATCGGATACAGGATAGGAGACGGTAGAGGATTGGATAGGATAGAGGATAGGATAGGATACAGGATAGCATAGGATAGAGGATAGGATAGGATAGAGGATAACATAGGGGAATGGATAGGATAGAGGATAGGAGACGATAGAGGACATGATAGGTTTGATGATAGGATAGGAAAGAGGACAGGATAGGATACTGGATACGATATTATAGAGGATACGATATTATAGAGGATAGGATAGGATAGAGGATAGGATAGGATAGAGCAGGATAGGATAGAGGATAGGATAGAGGATAGGATAGAGGATTGGATAGGATTGAGGATATTATAGGATAGAGGATAGGATAGGATAGCGGATAGGATAGGATGGAGTATAGGATAGAATTGAGGATAGGATAGGGTTGAGGATAGGATAGGAAAGAGGACAGGATAGGATAGAGGATAGGATAGGATAGATGATAGGATAGGATAGAGGATAGGATAGGATAGATGATATTATAGGAAAGAGGATAGGATATGATAGAGGATACGATATTACAGAGGATAGGATAGGATAGGGGATCACATAGAGGATTGGATGGGATAGAGGATAGGATAGGATTGATGATAGGATAGGAAAGAGGACAGGATAGGATACAGGATACGATATTATAGAGGATATGATATTATAGAGGATAGGATAGGATAGTATGGAGTATACGATAGAATTGAGGATAGGATAGGGTTGAGGATAGGATAGGACAGAGGATAGGAGAAGATAGAGGATAGGATAGGATAGAGTATAGGATACGATAGAGGATAGGATAGAGAATAGGATAGGATAGAGGATAGGGGATTGGATCGGATACAGGATAGGAGACGGTAGAGGATTGGATAGGATAGAGGATAGGATAGGATAGAGGATATTATAGGATAGAGGATAGGATAGGATTGAGGATAGGATAGGAAAGAGGACAGGATAGTGTACAGGATATGATATTATAGAGGATACGATATTATAGAGGATAGGATAGGATAGAGGATAGGATAGGATAGAGGATAGGATAGGATAGAGGATAGGATAGGATAGAGGATAGGATAGGATAGAGGATAGGATAGGATAGAGGATAGGATAGGATAGAGTATAGGAGAAGATAGAGGATAGGATAGGATAGTGGATAGGATACGATAGAGGATAGGATAGAGAAGAGGATACGATAGAGGATAGGGGATTGGATCGGATACAGGATAGGATAGGATAGAGGATAGCATAGGATAGAGGATAGGATAGGATAGAGGATAACATAGGGGATTGGATAGGATAGAGGATAGGAGACGATAGAGGACATGATAGGTTTGATGATACGATAGGAAAGAGGACAGGATAGGATACTGGATACGATATTATAGAGGATACGATATTATAGAGGATAGGATAGGATAGAGGATAGGATAGGATAGAGGATAAGATAGGATAGAGGATAGGATAGGATAGAGGATAGGATAGGATAGAGCAGGATAGGATAGAGCAGGATAGGTTAGAGGATAGGATAGAGGATAGGATAGAGGATTGGATAGGATAGAGGATAGGATAGGATAGCGGATAGGATACGATGGAGTATAGGATAGAATTGAGGATAGGATAGGGTTGAGGATAGGATAGGAAAGAGGACAGGATAGGATAGAGGATTGGATAGGATAGAGGATAGGATAGGATAGAGGATAGCATAGGAT